>NC_039358.1:10680200-10689177 GCF_003573695.1 Papaver somniferum
GGGGGGGGGGGGGGGGGGGGGGGGGGGGGGTCCGAGGGAGCTTAGCCCCTCCCGCCTGCTACCGGCATAGTATTTTGCTTAAATTTCTCTGCTGGCACATGATGTGAAGTATCCAAGAAACTTCATTTTTTTTCTCTTGACTACCGGCATTGATAGATTTCTATCGAGCATGCCGGCACTTAGTTACGGCATTGAATGTTAGTTACCAAGCATGCCTGCACCATTTTCCGACATTGTCTTCACCAATTCCGGCATGGTCTTCATCACTTCCGGCGATGTAAAAAAAATATTTATGACATGGTCTTCATCACTACCGGCATGGTCTTCATCACTTCCGTCATGGTCTTCATCTCTTCCGGCATGGTCTTCATCACTACCGGCATGGTCTGCATCACTACTGGCATGGTCTTCATCACTTCCGAATGTAAAAAAATAAATATTGTTTTCAAAGTGAGGATCCGACAGAGAAGGAGAAGAGAATTTGAAAGGGAGTGGGGAAACTTTCGAATTTGAAAGGGAGTGGGGAGTAACAAAGCCCCTAACCCTAAAAGAGATTAATCAGAGGTGAAGATGGAAATGGGGGATATGATTTTTTTTTTTGATTTTAAGTTTTTTTGATTTTTATTTTGAGGGAAGGGTATTTTAGTATTTTTACCCCCAAAAAATACCCCTTAGCAGACCCATTTGGTTGGGGGAAGTAATACATATCCCCCAATATTTTTTTTATCCCTCAATCGCAACGTTCTTGATTTAGGGATGAAGTCGTGGACGGATCAAGACAAAAATACCCATAATATAGATAAGGGCCACCCCCAGTTCTATAACATACGGGTGCCATGGGTAACTTTTTGGTTACCTTTAGAACTTTTCTTTCAACCATAAATGGCTACCACTTAACATGTGGCTAGGCTCCTGACAGTGTTCATCTATGAAATGACTATTTTTCCTTTCTTGCTTATTTTGGATGATTTCTTCTTCTTTTTCTCCATATGACTCAAAAGTAACTATAAAACTCAAAACACGCGTAAAATACATAATTTACAAGAAAAAATAGCAAAGAAAGCATAAATAATATACAATAGATAATAAATCAAGGTGTATTCTACACCTATCACTACATTTCATTTGTGTATAACATGCTAAGTTCGATCTAACGGTTGAAAGATATTATCTTGAGTCTAATCAGGTTTTCATCTTATGGTGAATATTGAATGCTTTGTTTACCAAGGTAACTTAGATTGCAAACCCTGATTTGAAAACTATATAAATTAAGGAGAACTCTAGCAATTGAGAAACCTAACCTCACACCTCATGTGTGATACTAGTTGCGACTAGAGTCGATTCTCCTTTAACCTTAGGTTTTTCACGAAATTCTGTAGGTTAACGACTTGAAGACCTCATGTGTGATATTACTATCTTCTCTAAGATTTTCTCGAGATTTGATCTCCGATAGGCAAGATAAAAAGTAGTCACAAAAACTTTAGTCTCATCGTTTATGATTCCACAATATCTTGTTTGGATACCATACAATTAAGATTATTGTGAGGTGATTGATATTTCTAGGCTATTCTTCGGAAATATAATTTTAGTATATCAATTGGTTCCTGTTCACCTTGATTTATCAAAAGAAGGAACAAAACTCTTAGGTTTATCTGTGGAAGATTTATTTATTCAATAAACTTTTATTGTGTGAGACAGATTGGTTTACCAAGTCTTCGACTTTGGGTCGTACCAACTCTTAGTTGTGGGTGATATCAGCTAAGGGAATCAAGTGCGCAGAATCCGGCGTAGTTCTAGAGGCGTAAGGAACGCGGCTATATCTTTATCAGTGTGAGATTGGTTAGGTCTCAACTACATTCCAGTCCGAAGTTAAATTGGAGTAGGCTAGTGTCTGTAGCGGCTTAATACATAGTGGTGTTCAAATCTAGACTAGGTCCCAGGGTTTTTCCGCATTTGCGGTTTCCTTGTTAACATAATTTCTAGTGTCTGTGTTATTTCTTTTCCGCATTATATTTGTTTATATAATTGAAATATCACGGGTTGTATGTAAGTTTAATCAATTATATATGTAGTTGCATATTTTCTAATAATTACACCCAAGTAGATCTAACGATTGTAAACTTACTAATATGCAAGATTCAAAGACAAGCAAGATGTAAAGAACATGAAAGTAAAGATGAACACAAGCATATAACGTGGTTCGTCCATTGAGATCTACATCAACGGGAAAGAAACTATCTTCTTTGTTGATTAAGTTCTTACCCTTGAAAGAGTTACAAATATCACTTTGATTTCTCACTCTCTCTTTCTCAAAATCTCTTTTCAGAATTCTCTGTAGAACTACCATAAAAGATTACATGTCCATTTCCTTGTACATGGACTGGTATTTATAGACAGACTGGACTTATGTTGGTTTTTCCCCACTCGCCGAGACGGTGGTCCTATCGTATATCTTCATCGTATCGGACGAACTCTATACCATTCCTCGTCATATCTTTCTCGGTTCTCCTTCCAAGTCGTCTCACGTTTTCCATGATCGTACTGCTCTTCCTTAGAAGACATCGTTCGATACTATCTTTGGGTTGTGGTATGGATCGTCCGACTCTTCTAATGTGATATACTTTAGCCCACGCCTCTTATGATCTTTCGTTAAATGCATTTCTCATTTTTAGACTTGACCGTCTGAGTTCGATTATACCACTCCTTACATGCGTCATACATGTATCCTTGTAGAAGGTGTCTCGTTTCAGACGAAATCACCTTTTAGTGAATGATTTGATGCTTTCATCTCATCATCTTGTCATAAAATAATTCCTTGAGATGTTGACAGGTGGAGGTCGGGTATTTTACCCTCACAATTTTCACTTTTTATTTTCATTGCGCCAAGGGAACGATGGGGAGAAAACCTTGTAAGCGCCCCATCTTTGTTGCCAAGTCCGAGATTCTCACCACGTACACAACTTTAATACGTTTTTACCTATTGGAATTGAGGCGACGGTTGATTATCTAAAGGTTTCTTATAAAATCCCCCTGGGGAAGAGACTGTTGTCTTTACTTTATTTTTTCAGAGTTTTTTCGTTCTCTTTCTTCTCTGTCTTTTGTTGTTCCTTCTTAAATTCTTGTCTGCTACAAAGAAACTTATTATGTCTGGGAGAGATTATCCATCTCGATCTTCAATACGGTAAGAACTTTTTTCTCTCCTTCTTATTTCTTTTTTTAAGGTTTGCTACGATCAATTGCTTTCACCATTGCACGATTTTTCTAAGTATGATGTTGTCGTCTCTGTTTACTTCTTGGTGTTCTTCAACGATTAATGTGTGTTCTGATCTTTTCGTTTATGATTTTTTAGTACTGGTAAGAGATCGGTCGGAACTACTGGTCTTAACAACTCCGGCATGTATGATGCTGCCTTTTTAGAATCTGATAGAGCACTGCTCGGTCGAACTCGCATGCGTTGCTATCTCAAGCATGTTTTTCAATGTTAGTGATCAAAACTATAAGTCTTGATTTCTAGTCTATAGCTAAGTCTCGGACTAGGATAGTAAGTGTAGTTGATCTCAAGAACTCCATGGTGATCATCATATAAGACGAAGAACTACTCAAAGAACTGGTGGAACTTCATCGACTAAAAGGTATGTGGAGAGTTGAACTTATCTATCACTCAAAAGTCTATCTACTCTATCTCCTATATTGAGACAAAAGTCGTTTTGCTATATAGACTTTGATTATACACATTTTCTATTTCGATCCGAGTTTGTCTCGCTTATCTATTTTTCGAAATATGTGTTGGTAAGCTTTCGCTTTGGCCAAGTTCATCTTTACCTAGTGACGAAAGTCATGTTATTTTTCAATCACTTTGAAAATGGCTTTGACGAAAAATGCTTTATGAACAAGAATTATATAATGTCCTCTAAGAATGTTTCAATGATTTAAATGGGAGTTTACATTATATAACCATTGTTTAATATAAATATTGTGTGGAAACACATATATGTATAAGTCCTTATTCCTTGAACCGAAGTATGCGTACTTTGTTGATCAGGAAAACCAGAACAAGAGCTGTGAACTCAGTCCGTGAACCCAGTCCACGAACTGGCGGAGGTTCTCATCCCGAGAATATCTTCTGAAGTTTTTGAACTCCTTCCGGGAACTTAAGTCCGCGAACTAAGTCCGCGTAATTGAGTTGGTTATATCTAAAGACGATTATTTGTGAACTTATATTTATATTAACTAAGGAGTGCAAATTGCAAACCGTGGCTATAAAGTTCATAAACCGATTCGAGTGAATCAAATCATTTTTGCTTCTATTGTGTCTTGTATAGTTATATAAGATTTATACAATTGAACAAATCTCTAACTAGTTCATTTGAGTCATTTGAACTATTTATGGTGAAGAAGAATATGGTTGATATGAAAGTGCTCATATGGCTAACCATTTGGTTAACTACTGTTACATGTTTGGGTACGGTTACACAAACCTAAAATAGTTCATTTCATTTGTGTGTAACAAGATAAGTTTTCGATCCAACAGTTGAAAGATATTAGCTTTAATCTAATCAGGTTTTCATCTAATGGTGAATATTGAATGCTTTGTTACTAAGCTAACAGTGATTGCAAACCCTGATTTGAAAGACTATATAAGGAAAACTCTAGCAACTGGGAAACCTAATACTCACACCTCCTGTGTGATACTAGTTGTATGAGCTAGAGTCGATTCTCCTTTAACCTTAGGTTTCTTCTCGAGACCCTGTAGGTTAACGACTCGAAGACTTCATTGGGATTTTGAGGCAGACTGATACTACTTTCTTGTAGTTTTGTGATCTAATCTTGTTGATTATCGTGTTGAGTACAATCCTAACGATTTGCTTGAGATTAATATCTCCGATAGTCAAGATATAAAAGTAGTCACAAACATATTCGTCTCATCGTTTGTGATTCCACAATATCTTCTTTCGACGCGTCGATTAAGATTATTATGAGGTGATTGATAATACTAGGTTGTTCTTCGGGAATATAAATCTGGGTTATCAATTGGTTCCTGTTCACCTTGATTTATCAAACTAAATATGGAACAAAACTTGTAGGTATTTCTGTGGGAGACCGATTTATCTATTATCTTAGAATTTTCTGTGTGATACATATTTTTTATTATAATCTTCATCTTTGGGTCGTAGCAACTCTTAGTTGTGGGTGAGATCAGCTAAGGGAATCAAATGCGTAGTATCCTGCTGGGATCAGAGACGTAAGGAGAGCAACTGTTCCTTCCATCAATGTGAGATTTATTGGGGTTCAACTACAGTCCAGACTGAAGTTAGTTTGTAGTAGGCTAGTGTCTATAGCGGCTTAATACAATGTGTGTTCAATCTGGACTAGGTCCCGGGGTTTTTCTGCGTTTGCGGTTTCCTCGTTAACAAAATTCTGGTATCTGTGTTGTTTCTTTTCCGCATTATATTTTGTTATATAATTGGAATATCACAGGTTGTGCGTTAAGATCAATCAATTAGAATATCCAACCTCTGTTTGTTGATTTACATTGATTGACACTTGAACATTGGTCTTTGGTACCGTTCAAGTTATTTCACATAATAATCAGGCTCACGGATTTCTATCTGTTCGATTTGCTGATTACATTGTGAAATAGAAATATTAGAACTCTTTGATATACTTTATTAAGATTGAGTCTAGTTGATTCTCGTGAAAGTATATTGGAGTTAGTCCATACAGATTTCTAATAAAAATATTGGATGTGGTTGTTGTACCCCCTCTTTTTTAATTGGTATCAGAGCAGGAAAACACGTTTAAAGACCTTACAAGTCTGTGTTTGTAGCGATCTGACTTTATTGACAGAGGTGTTATCTCTATTAACGTACCACCAGTCTTCGATGGCTCTAATTACTTATGGTGGAAAATTGATATGCGAGCTTTTCTTCAAGCACGTGATTTTCAATCATGGGTATATGTAGTTAATGGCTATGATGCTCCCGTTGTGGCAGTAGGAAATGTAAACGTTTCCAAGAATATTGGTGAATACAGTCCTGCCGAGATACTTGCTACAAAGCAAAGTTCCGACGGTTTGAATGCCATCATACATGCCATTACTCCGAATCTTCAGCACCATGTGTCAAATTGCACTAGGTATAAAGATGCGTGGGATATCTTAGAAACCGTATTTGAAAGTAATACCAGTGAAAAGGAAGCTAGGCTTCAAAACCTTAATTCCGATTGGGAAAACCTTCGTATGGCAGATGAAGATTCATTTGATGAGTTTAATCACAAAGTGTCTGAAATTGTTAATGCGTCTTTTGCATTGGGTAAGACTATTCATGAAAAAGACATTGTGATGAAAATTCTCAGATCGCTGCCATCTAGATACGATTCTAAGAAGCATGTCATCATTGAGGAAAATAACCTTGATACACTTTCCAGAAGCACTCTGATAGGAAAGTTAAAAGTTCTTGATCTTGACACAATCAGAACATTCGTGTTCAATGCTGTGACCAATGCAAGTGTATCCTCTCACTTTTCTTGGGCTAATGAATATTGCTCCAATCATGTTAATTTTGATGAATCACTGATAATCATAAAGGTCAAGAATTTAATGAAGAGGAAGTGTAGATGTGATGAATATCTGTCTTCAGTTAATGCTTCAGATGATTCAGTCACTACAAATTCTCTCTCCTCTTCAACTTCTGATTCAGAATTTGAGTATGACACATATTTTCTTGATCTCTTGAATAAAGAGATTCTTCAAGAGAATCTTCACCTAAAGGCCTCATTGAATAAAGTTAAATCATCACTCCAGGTGAAAAATATTGAGATAGAGCGTTGTAATGATAATTTCGTCAGAACCATGTCTCTAAAGGAAGAAGAGATTAACACTCTCAAGTATGACCTACAAAGGTTATCTGGAAGCTCTGACAAAATTGCAGCAATGTTATTTGGCCAGAGATCCTTTGTAAACACTAATGGTTTAGGGTTCAAAAGCAAAACTCAAAGCTCAAAGTTGTCCGTTTCAACTAATCAGGGAACAACAATTATTGATTGTTCTGTTAAACAGGAAGAGTCACATAAAGACGAAAAATCCTCTTTGATTTGTTCTTTTTATGGACATTTGAAGCATGTTCAGGAAACTTGTTGGAGGTTCAGAAGGAGCAACAAGAGAATCACCAAACTTCAAGAGATCATGCAAAAAATAAATCTGGGATCGGATAACCAAGCTCTAAAAAATTCCAGATCTAGACGAGGTAAGAAATATATTTACACAACAAATAGTGATAATCCAAGAAAAAAATAAGAAGTGTGAGAATATGCCTCACTTGGTCACCAACTAATAATGGTGACATTCGCATCCTCATTTTTTAGCTTAGGAAAAATGAGGTTTGCACTAAAAATGGCTCACGTCTGTTTTTTTATAAATCTTTTTCTTATATTTGTTAAGAAAATATTCTCCTAAGAAAATTGATGGTGAATAATAAATCTTGAAAGACCCTTTCAAAGTCTTCCTAGGGTTTGGTATTCATAAATCCTTTTATTCTTTTGTCTCTTCTTTTTAATCCAAAAAGATACTATCTCTTGGCTCCTGTGACTAGAGGAACTACAACAAGAGATGCAGTTGAAGCAGTTAATGTGTATATTTGCAAAGGAATCAGTTCCTCAAGGGTGATGAAAAAGAAGTCAACAAAGAATAGAGAAGGTTCTTCCTCTAACTGTCTCTTATCTGTTTGTCATTTTGATAATAATTTTAGAGGCATGGTGAATGATTTCGTCAACAAGAGAAAATCTCAAATTGTTTCCTCTTTGGAAAATATAACTCACTATGAAAAAATGTTGTCTCTAACCAAGAACACCATGCGTGATCTAAAAAGAGAACTCAGTGAGTTAACTGATATTTCCGAAGATTTGGAGGAATTGAAAGATCCCATAATCAATGGGTTCTTTAATAATAAGAAGGAATTCTCATTAGAGGCCTTGAGAAAGCTCTATGACGCCTAGTAAATCTTCAGATAATAATTTTATTATCTTGTTTTATTTAGAAGAATAACTATAATTTGGAATAGCCATTATTGTGATTACACATGGCTATGTCAAACGTTTTCATCTTCATGTTCTTAGGTTTATTTGTTTAAATTCTAAAATTGTTTGGAAGATGAATTTTGCAGTATTAATCTTTATGGTTTTATATATTGCAATTTGTTATGGGATATGTGTGTTTGCTGATGAGTGTCGTTTACTCAACAAAATAATAAGAAATTTCCCACTAATTAACAAGTAATAAAACGGTAGTAAGGATCGTTCCCACGAGGAGTAATGCAATTGATATGTTATTTATATTAGCGAGAATATAAAAGAAGGATAAAAAGGATAATAAGATAAAGATAATGAATAAATCCTTCGCCGTTACTAACCGTTAACTCAACATTGTACCCGTTTATCTCTTGTTAGAATCAATTGTCACCAACCGTAGAATAGCAGGTACGCTTAGCTATCCCCAAAAATCCTTGTATCACCGGATACGGAAGCGCTCGACTACCGGATTCTATTCAAAAGAACCACCTTGAGGTTCGCTTACAAGATGTAATTCCCCGAATGCATTAAGATTTATGAATTTAGGTTTGATCCCAGCAGTTAAACTCGGTACGCTCGGTCCACTTACTGGTGTTGTCTTTACTCGCAATTGCTCCACATAATCCCTCCGCAAGGTCTTGCGATTTCTACTTGTGTAGGAGATAAGCGAAAATTACGGATCGACTCAACTCTCTACTAGCATTAGAATGATTAATAGACTAATCTAGTTGCGCACCGAAACCAATCTAAGAATCAATCATGAACCTTCGATATAGTAAAAACAATCCACAAAGGTTAACTTTAAAACTTGAAACAAACTTGTAAATAATTGAGCTTCACAATTAGAACTTTGAATTCATCCTTAACAATAAAAAGAATATAGAAAAGAGATAGTTCTCCCCCCCCCCCCCCC
>NC_039358.1:10689249-10738687 GCF_003573695.1 Papaver somniferum
CCCCCCAAGGGGGAGAAAAACGGTGAAAAGAGGATTCTTCTCTGGCCATTCTTTCATCAGCCGCTGGAAGCAACCCAAACTCCATCTCTCTGTCTCTCTTCTATGTTCATTGCAGACTCAACCTTCGACTCATCATGCATTAACAAACCCACAACAAACTCCAGTTACAGCCAACGATGGCTGTTATGGCAGCAACACCTTGGACCCATCGTTTTCGGCAGTAAAGCTTTGGCTCTTCTTCTCAGCTCAAATTTGGTTTCTTACCTATACATTTCTTCCACCAGCACACATGTGCGCTACCCTTGATGTGAACTCCATAGATTTTACACTTTCCTCCAGCAAATGTATGTGAACCATATAGCTCATGTTAAGTCCATGTTGTCTTTTGGTATTTGAATCAGTACATTAGATGACACGAGCTTCGAGCATCCTATATACACACGCGACTTCTTGTAGTAGTTTCCATGCAATGATAATTCTGCCTCTTTTGTGACCAATAGGACGATTTCTTGTTCTTTTCGGGAATAAGCTCCAAAATTCCCATAAAATATAAAACAAAGCTAATAATACAATTTCGCAAGAAAACTAGCTAAGAAAGCATAACCAATCGATACTTAGAGAGGTGTTTTTAAACACCTATCATTTGCGTCCGTGAACTATGATTGTCCCATACCTTGTCAAAAGTTAAGTCTTTCACATGTCGATATGCATGTATTGATAAAAGAATGATTGAACTTTTGACAAATACAAAAGTTAAGCCAATTATGTCATTTATTGATTGAAGATAGGTTAAAATCTTTTGTTCACAAGGATTATGTCTATTGTATGTCATTGTGCGAATAATGATGGAAAATAGAATGAATCCTTGTATATTCCGCAGTATTGATCTTCCCTGATCCACATTCTTATGTATATACTTTGAGGCAACGTAAGTTCTCTTATGTCGAGCATGATCAATTAAATTCATCACTTTTTGTGGTTAATTTGGTTGTATGTTTCCGATTAGATTAATTATGGGTTCTCTTGTGATTAATTTAATTGAGTATTTTTGGATTCAAATTCATATTCGTATGTGATTTGTTATGTCCAAAGAAATCCTTCTTTTCAAGGTCACTCTTGTTGTTCTTTCGGGAATGCATATTATGGGGGAGAGTTCTTAAGTTCCAAATCTTTGTGGGGAATGCGGCTGTGGAATATTATAGGGGTTATCTTGTATCTTTATAAACTCCTTGATGAAAGCATTTAGATTCGGATTTATGATTGCATCTAAACTAGTTGATATGTGCTTTCTTTTGGTCATGAAATGTCTCTTTTGGGAATTTCATTATGATCCAGTTTTCGTGCCTTTGCCAATTTTATTGACAAAAAGGGGGAGAATTAATATATAGTTCGCATTACAAATACATATGGTTTTCGGATCATTATGTAAGAGGGAGTGGTTTCCATGTGAGATGGAGTATTTACTAAGGGGGAGTGATACATATCACCATAGTATTGTTGTTGAAGTTGTGATACAATTGAACTTTGACACTGTGTAATAGTACTATGACATTGTATAACAATAATTGAGAACACCTGTTTTCTCATTGTTATAGATACGGATTTTCAATAACGATGATGCTGAACTTACAACCTTTGGGATCATTGGAGTACTTGGAAGTGACGAAGATTTCGAGTAATGTTGAAGATTAGGCATGTGGAATAGGAGCTACAAAATTTTATTTATTTATTTTTGTATTCCATATGTATTGATAGTTTTGTCACTAAAATTGACAAATGGGGAGATTTTTAGAGCACTGCTCGGTCGAAGTCACATGCGTTGCCATCTCAAGCATGTTTTTCAATGTTAGTGATCAAAACTGTAAGTCTTGATTTCTGGTCTACCATAGCTAAGTCTTGGACTAGGATAGAAAGTGTAGTTGAGATCAAGAACTCCATGGCGATAGTCTATCTACTCTATCTCATATCTTGAGACAAAAGTCGTTTTTCTATATAGAGTTTGATTATACACATTTGCTATTTCGAGCCGAGTTTATATCGCTTATCTATTTCTCGAAAAATGTGTTGGTAAGCTTTCGCCTTGGCCAAGTTAATCTTTACCTAGTGAAGAAAGTCATGTTATGTTTCAATCACTTTGAAAATGGTATTGACGAAAAATGGTTTGTGAATAACAACTATATAACATCCTCTAAGAATGTTTCAATGATTAAAATGAGAGTTTAGATTATATAACCATTGTTGGATATAAGCATTGCGTGGCAACACATATATGTATAAGTTCTTATTCCTTGAACCGAAGTATGCGCACTTTGTTGATCAGCAAAACCGGAACAAGAGCTGTGAACTCAGTCCGCGAACTGGCGGAGGTTCTCATCCCGAGAATATCTACTGGAGTTTGTGAACTCCTTCCGGGAACTTAAGTCCGCGAACTAAGTCCGCGTACCTGAGTTGGTTATATTTAAGGACGATTATTTGTGAACTTATATTTATATTAACTAAGGAATGCAAATTGCAAACTGTGGCTATAAAGTTCATGAATTGATTCGAGTGAATCAAATCGTTGTTGCTTCGATTGTATCTTGTATAGTTATATATAAGATTTATACAATTTAACAACTCTCTAACTAGTTCATTTGAGTCATTTGAACTAGTTATGGTGAAGAAGAATATGGTTGATATGAAAGTGCTCATATGGATAACCATTTGGTTAACTACTGTTGAACCAACAAATGTACATGTTTGGGTACGGTTACACAAATCTAAAATCGTGCATTTCATTTGTATGTAACAAGCTAAGTTTTCGATCCAACGGTTGAAAGATATTAGCTTGAATCTAATCATGTTTTCATATAACGGTGAATATTGAATGCTTTGTTACTAAGCTAACATTGATGCAAACCCTGATTTGAAAGACTATATAAGGGAGAACTCTAGAAACTAGGAAACCTAATCCCCACACCTCATGTGTGATACTAGTTGTATAAGCTAGAGTCGGTTCTCCTTTAACCTTAGGTTTCTTCTCGAGACCCTGTAGTTTAACGTCTTGAAGACTTCATTGGGATTGTGAACCTAGACCGATACTACTTTCTTGTAGTTTTGTGATCTGATCTTGCTGATTCTATCGTGTTGAGTACAATCGTAACGATTGGCTTGAGATTAATATCTCTGATAGGAAAGATATAAAAGTAGTCACAAACATCTTCGTCTCATCGTTTGTGATTCCACAATATCTTCTTTCGCTGCGTCGATTAAGATTATTGTGAGGTGATTGATAATACTAGGCTGTTCTTCGGGATTATAAGTCTGGGTTATCAATTGGTTAATGTTCACCTTGATTTATCAAAAGATGGAACAAAACTTGTAGGTATTTCTATGGGAGACATATTTATCTATTATCGTAGACTTTTTTGTGTGATACAAATTTGTTTATTAAAGTCTTTGACTTTGGGTCGTAGCAACTCTTAGTTGTGGGTGAGATCAGCTAAGGGAATTTAGTGCATAGTATCCTGCTGGCATATGATACATAAGGAGTGCAACTATACCTTGGATCAGTGTGAGATGGATTGGGGTTCAACTACAGTCCATACCGAAGTTAGTTTGTAGTAGGCTAGTATGTAGCGGCTTAATACAATGTGTGTTCAATCTGGACTAGGTCTCGGTGTTTTTCTGCGTTTGCGGTTTCCTCGTTAACAAAATTCTGGTGTCTGTGTTATTTCTTTTCCGCGTTATATTTTGTTATATAATTGAAATATCACAGGTTGTGCGTTAAGATCAATCAATTAGAATATCCAACCTCTGGTTGTTTATTTACATTGACTGACACTTGAACATTGGTTTTTGGTACCGTTCAAGTTATTTCACATAATAATCAGGCTCACGGATTTCTATCTGTTCGATTTGCTGATTACATTGTGAAATAGAAATATTAGAACTCTTTGATATACTTTATTAAGATTGAGTCTAGTTTATTCTCTTGAAAGTATATTGGAGTTAGTCCATACAGATTGTTAATCGAAGTATAGGGTGTGACTGTTGTACCCCCGCTTTTTTAGAGTTTGTGAAGGTTAATCATCGCCTTCAAAGATTTAACGTCTCGTTTTCCAGTCCGGAGGGTCAAGTCGGCGTTCTGACTAAGAAGATTCTTAAAGACAACCCCTGTGGTCCCAATGAGATAATCGTGACATTGGGCCAACTTAAAGTAGGTCTTCGTCTTCCCTTGTACTTCCCACTGGGTTCTTTCCAGTACAAGGTTCTCTGTCTGCTCGATCCTCAGCGAGCTGTTTTTCAGCCTAATGGTAATTTTTAACGAATCGTGAGAGAATGTGCTCAGCGAAGCAAAGATAAGGTTACTAAGCATCCTCAGAACGGGTTTGTTCCTGAACAGAAGGATTTGTATACCCCTAAGAACTTTGTGGAGACTACTGGTGCCAGAAGTCCGAGAAGTTTGATATTTTCGGAGTGGGGATTTCAAGGTATCGCCGAGCTTTGAAGGGTCCCACACTCATGATCGACTTGGATCCTCCTAATCCCAGCAATATCACGCTTCGCAAGACTCATGATCCTAAGTGGCACTTGGTTCCGCTTCGGATTGTGGGTCCTTATATCTATGGTTGGGACGAGCTTGGTAATCTTCTCCCGGAGCTTCCCGAGATGCATAACTTTCTTCCTCCTTATAAGCCATGGGAGCTTAGGTGGGTCACCCCTCGTAGACGTCCATCGCAGTCGATCCGACCTATCGAGGATGCTAAGGTAGAAAATATTGTTTTAATGTTTTAACGTATATATACCTTGCCGTTGTTTTATACCTTAGTATCGGATGCCATCTTTTGATAGAGGATGAGGGTTGCTGATGGATCTGGCCTATCTATTTCTCTCGTGGAGGTTTCAGAGAATGCTTTGGATATTGATATTTCTGATTTGTTTGGTGAGAATGAAATTATGAAACTAGATCAGGGGTTTTTTGAAGATGTGGATCCAACGTTGTTGCAAGGGTCCACCCAACCTCGTGGCACTATTACCATATCGGACATGGGGATGCCCCAGGAGAGTAATATCGCTGACAAGGGTGTATCGTCCGATAGAGGTGCTTTGGTTGAAAGTGGTGGTGGTCGTGTTGGTGGTACGGGTGTACCAAGTGCGTTTACTGGTGGTTTTCCTGGTCCTTCCGGGGGTTCGCCTGCTCCTAATTTCACTAGTGCTGGTGGTTCTTCTAGTGATGCTGTTATGATATTCTCCGATGAGTATCCCAAGTTAAGTCAGGAGGAGCAGGCCCGCGTCTTGACTACCTTGGATAAGGAGACACAACAATGTCTTATGTAGTCGGTATGGCATTCTGTATTTATAACTTTGTTTGTTGCATAATTGCTCCAGTCTTACATGTATTGTTGTTTGATATAATAAGAGTAATAATATAAGAATTGGCATGCTCGCAGAGGCACATGTAGCTAGGAGGCGGGCTAAGGCATTGGAGCACGAGAATCATCAGCTACCTCTCGCCGTGGAGATGGCCAAGCAAGAGTATCTGTCATTTCGCCAGGATAAGAAGGAATTGAAAGGTATGTAACATTTACTTTGTAAAGTTTTCTTCATAATAGTAGGTTTCAGAGTTTTGAACTAGTCCCTCTATTGGTAGCCACCGACCATCGTTTGGGGGAGAGGCTAGATATTATTGGTCATAAGCATGCTAGGGAGATCTGTGATTTGAAGCTCGATGTGAGCTCTCGTCAATGCAAGATAGATTCTCTAGAGAATGGGATTCCTTAAATTCGACTGATATGGACGTTCACCGGGATTGGATTGTGGAAATTCTTTCGATGTTGGATAAGGCAAAGCAGATAGCAGTAGATCGCTCAGATGAGATCAAGCTGCTCCAAGCTCAGAAAGACGAACTTATTAAACGTCAGTCCGATCATCTTCCCCGGTTAGCACAGGCAGATAAAGATAACGAAGAGCTTCAACATCTTAAGAGGGAATATGTGAAGCTTGAGAAATAACGTGACAAACATCTATTGTCATGTCCTTCCGGCAATGGTGCCATTACATCGACTGAGGCACATATCATTGCCTTAGATGATGAGAAAGCCCAATTAGAGCAGAACTTAGCCTCTGTTTTAGATGAACATAAAGGTTTCCTATTAGCAGCTTTCGGTTTTATGTATTTCATTCCTTCCAAATTTTCTTTCTGATTGAGTGTATCTTTTCCTGTCTCCAGTGGCTCGTAAGCGCGATGCAGAGCTGGAGAGGCAGTTAGAAGATGCTAAGACAGAAAAGCAGAATCTGGATGATGAGCTTAGTGACTTTGTGGTTCGTCATAAAGAGGAGATGGAGGCTGAACGTGCTGATAAGAATAAGAAGATGAGTAATCTTCTTGCTCAGTATGCTGTGAAGATTACCAGTACATGTAGAGGTGTCGTTCTGCAGGAGCGTCAAAGAGTTGCGTCGGCGGCTGCTGCCAGTGTTGTGGTTCCTCCAACGCATGTTGAGTCCGAGCCCGAGCATGGTGCTCCTGGTGGGGGTGCAACTCAGGATGAGGGCCAGATGGATGCTGAACAGGATATTCCTGGTGATGAATAGTCATGATGCTCCTTCGTTTTTACCATGTTTAAGAACTGTTGTTCTCCCTTTGGTATTTTTTCGTTATTGGTTTAGTAAGTCCTTGTGATCATTCCGAGGCAATGTTAATTGTTTTTGATTTGTTAGTATGCTAACTAAGTCCTCTGTTGTTTTGGAGGCTTATTTGGTTGACAATTTTTTTGGGAAAATACTCAAATGTGAGAGGCGATTAATACTTTTTGGTGAAGTACTTATTGATATTTATGACAGTTTCACTATTCAACTTCATCGTGTGTTGTTGTCGTTTTTGTGGCTCTGAGGGTATTTTTTTGTGCATTCCGTCGATTTAACCATGGGTGACAAGGCCAAGGAGTGATCAGTTCCTTAAGTGGACAGGGCATCTCTTACGGTATTGAATTTGGAGTATGAAAAATATCCCTACTCGCCTTAGTTTTGTGCCTTCTTGGGCTTTGTGTTTAATAGTATCCTGTTTAGGTTACACTTCTCCTAGGTTAAGTGATCAGATGTTTGAGTCACTTGGTTGTTTAACCATTGTGTGTAGGGCAATACATCGGTTGAATGATTCTTCCCCTAGCGAAAGGCAAGTACCCCGATTCTGGATATCTCCTGTTATGGAAGGACATCATCGTTACGGAATTACCTTAGGTCTGTCCCATGTTAGGTAGCTTAGGGTGTCCCCCGCTTCGTCTGGTTTCATGAGGCTAGACAACATTGCCTTAGGTTCATATATCCGTTTTAGGCAGCTTAGGTTTTTTACCCGCATCACTCTGTGTATAGTGAAAGGTGTAGCTAGCACCATGCCATAGTCTTGATGGGCTTATGTTATAGTATGTTTATGAGATGATTATGTTGTATGCAAATGAAAATATTAAATTAAAGTGAGAATGAAACAAAACAAAATAAATGACTCGATATGATAAATATGAAGAAAAAATAGAAAAAACTGAAACAATAAAAAAAATGAGCAAAATAGGAATTTTATTAATCTGAAAAGAGAGTTGTAAGCCCTTAGTACATTCAAGTAAGGTTTCATGACCTTTTACCGGTACGGATTCTAACCCATTTTTGTGTTTTAACCTTTTATAGGTTTAAGCATTGTATTTTTTTTTAGATACTTAATATTTCATGGGCGTTCTAATTCTTCTCCATTAGATTTGAGCAATCTGTATGCTCCATCGTCGGCCTTGGCTACGATTGTTAGTGGTCTTTCCTATATGGGTACGAATTTTCCAGACTCGCGCTGATATAGCGGTATCTTGCGCCATACTTTATCGCCTAGGCTAAATTGTCTCGGATTAACACGCTTGTTTTACTCCCCATCTAACCTCCGATGGTAATTTTCAATTCTTTAAAGACTTATTTTTCGGTTTTCCTCGAGATCGTCTAGCTTGGATAGTATTACGTCTGAGGTTAGGTTCTTTTCCCAGGCCTCGGTTTGAGTTGTTGGAATCATTGCTTCGGTTGGTATGATCGCTTCGGTGCCATATGTCAGAGCAAAAGGGGTCATCCCCGTGGCTTCTCTCCGAGTGGTTCCGTAGGCCCATAGAACATTGTGCAATTTTTCACACCAGCTAGACCCATATCCATCTAACTTATTTTTGAGCATGTCAGCAATGGTCTTGTTAGTGGCCTCTGTGAAAAAGCGGGGGTCTAACAACATCACCCAATATTTCGCTTAGCAATCTGTATGGACAAACTCGAATATACTTTTAAGTGAATCAACAAGACTCAATCAATTAAAAGCATATCAACGAGTTTATATCTCTCTCTTGTTTTGATTTCCTCGAGCTAATAGAAATCAGCGAGCCTTTAATCAAACACAAGGAATAAATTGGATGGTACCAAAGACCAATATCCAAGGATCAATCAATGACAATCAACAACCAAAGGTTGGATTATTATAATTGATGATCTAACGCACAACCTGTATTATTTCAATTATAAAGATAAAACAATATAATGCGGAAACTGAAATAACACAGATACCAGAAATTTTGTCAACGAAGAAACCGAAAATGCAGAAAAACCCCGGGACCTAGTCCAGATTGAACACACATTGTATTAAGCCTCTACAGACACTAGCCTACTCCAAGCTAACTTCGGACTGGACTGTAGTTGAACCCCAATCAGTCTCCCACTGATCCAGGGTACAGTTGTACTCCCTACGCCTCTGATCCCAGCAGGATACTGCGCACTTGATTCCCTTAGATGATCTCACCCACAACTAAGAGTTGCTACGACCCAAAATCGCAGGCTTTGATAATAAACAAATCTGTCTCACACAGACAAGTCTATCAAAGGATCAATCTGTCTCCCATAGAAAAACCCTAAAGTTTTTGTTCCGTCTTTTGATAATAATCAAGGTGACTAGGAACCAATTGATAATCTGGTCTTATATTCCCGAAGAACAGCCTAGATAAATCAATCACCTCACAACAATCTTAATCGTATGGTAGCGAAAAAAGATGTTGTGTAATCACAAACAATGAGACGAAGATGTTTGTGATTACTTTTTATATCTTTCCTATCGGAGATATCAATCTCAAGCCAATCAATCTGATTGTACTCGTACAAATAGAAGATGCAAGATCAGATCACACAACTACGATAAAAGTAGTATCGGTCTGGCTTCACAATACCAACGAAGTATTGAAGTCGTTAACCTGGTTTTAGAAGAAGAAACCCAAAGGTTAAAGGAGAAACGACTCTAGCACGCAAACTAGTATGACACGTGAGCTGTGGGGATTAATTTTGCAGAGTTGCTAGATGTCCCCTTATATAGTCTTTCAAATCAAGGTTTCGCGTTGGTCACAAAGAAAACAATATCCACTGTTAGATGAAAACCTAATTTAGATTCAAGGTAATATTTCTCAACCGTTAGATCGAAAACTTAGCTTTTTATACACAAATGAAATGCACACTTCTAGGTTTGTTAACCGTACCCAAACGTGTACACTGTTGGTTCAACGATAGTTAACCAAAAGGTTAGCCATATGACCATTTCATACCAACCATATTCTTCTTCAACATAACTAGTTCAAATGACTCAAATGAACTAGTTAGAGAGTTGTTCAATTACCAGGAAATCTTATGTACTACACAAGACACAATTGAAGCAAAGATGATTTGATTCACTCGAATCGGTTCATGAACTTTATAGCCACGGTTTGCAAATTTCATTCCTTAGTCTTTATAAGTTTAAGTTCAGAAATCATCTTCAGATATATAACCTTTTTAAGTTCGCACACTAGGTTCGCGTACTTAAGCAACCGGGCAGAGTTTACAAACTCCAGCAGAAAATCTCGGCAAAGACTTTATGTCGGTTCGCGGACTGGTACTCATGCAAATAGTTTGTCAACTCCAGCAGAATTTCTCGGGATGAGAAGTTCGGCAGTTCGCGGACTTGGAAACAAGTCATTCTTCTGGTTTCTCTTGATCAACAAAGTTCGCAAACTTTGGTTCAAGGAATAGGACTTATGCACATGTGTGTTTCCACAATAATACTTATGTCCATCATTGGTTATGTAATCTAAACTCTCATTCCAACCATTGAAACATTCTTAGAGGACATTATACAGTTGTTAAACCATTTCTCGTCAAAGCAATTTTCAAAGTGATTGAAACATATCATGACTTTCGTCACTAGGTAAAGATAAACATGGTCGAAGCGAAATGCTTACCAACACATATTTCGAGATATAGATAGGCGAGGTATACTCGGCTCTAAATACCAAATGTGTATAATCTAAGTCTATATATAGCATACGACTTTTTGTCTCAAGAAGTAGGAGATAGAGTAGATAGACTTTTGAGTGACAGATAAGTTCAAGTCTTCACATACCTTTTTGTCGAGAAGTTCCACCGGTTCCTTGAGTAGTTCTTCTTCTTGTATGATGAATCTCCATGAAATCCTTGAGCTCAACTACACTTTATATCCTAGTCCGAGACTTAGCTATAGTAGACTAGAAATCAAGACTTACAGTTTTGATCACTAACATTGACAAACATGCTTGAGATAGCAACGCATGCGAGTTCGACCAAGCAACGCTCTAACACTATGCTTGGCCATTACTTTCAGGGTAGATGGGTGTGGAGTTGTTTTTATGATCTTAAAACAGTTAAAGAAAAGATCAATGTTCTTCCCTTGGAGTTGGGCTCCATTGTCTGATACGATGGCAGCTGGGATACCAAAGCGACATATGATGCGCTCGAACAAGAATTTGAAGACATCATGGTCCCTGATGTATCTGAGAGCTGAAGCTTCTACCCACTTTGTAAAGTAGTCTGTGGCGACAGTTAGATATTTCCTTTGTCCGGAGCCGTCTCGTAGGGGTCCTACAATGTCGACCCCCTATTTGGCAAATGGCCAAGGGCATAATATAGATTTTAAGTCCATAAAAGGGGAGTTCCTTCGTTTGACAAATTTTTGGCACTCTATGCATCGTCGTGCCATTTGTTTTGAGTCCTCGTTCATACGAGGCTAAAAGTATCCTTGTAGTCTGGCTTTGTGAGCTAGAGTCTTGCCTCCACTGTGATTTCCAACGTACCCACGATGTATTTCTTTTATTATTTCTTGTCACTCCTAGAAGGATAGGCATCTGAGAAGTGGTCCCATATATGATTGTTGATATAGTACTCTATCTCTCAATTGGTAGTTTCCTGAGAGAGATATCACCTTGTGAGCGAGTTTTTGGTCGTTAGGAAGACTACCTTCATCCAGGTATTTCATGATTGGGGCTATCCAATCATTCTCAGGCAAAGCTTCTTGGCATGTGCTTGTATTAAGGAATTCCATATCTCCTTCTATGGGGATGGAGGGAAATAACACTCTTTCAATTCTTATTACTGTCTCCTCCGGATCTTCCGTCATGGAGTCTATAAAATCTAGGACATCTGCGTACCTATTTTTATTCTTGCATAGGTGTCGAAAAGTGATATTAGGTATCTGTCCAATGTAATGTCTGGCGAGTTGTAAGTATCGCTGCAGACACTCATCGGAAGCTTGATATGTTCCATCAATTTTCCGTATTACGAGCTGTGAGTCACTCGTGAGTCTCACTTCATGGATACCGAGCTCGATTATTACTCGGAGTGCATGTATGACTCCCTCGTACTCGGCTATGTTATTTGTGGAGGTGAATTCCAACCTGATGTATTTTCAAATGATGTTGTAAAAGTGGTAAAAACTGGGTTCTTTTCAGACTTGTGAAGAAAAAAAATTTTATAGATTTAAATTAAACAAGCAACTAAATAAAATAATTCAAAGTTTTGTAGAAAAATACCAAGACTAGGATTCCACCATTGACCAAATAAATAGTAAACTCTAAATAATATTCATGCAATTCTATCTTTAAAAATAATTCTATTCTTTGCCTCAAATATATTCTTGAAGTAATAGTTGTAATCAAAGAGTATAAAACATCAAAAGTATTTAAAACCCAGCATGCTTCATCAAATTAATTCACAACTATTCAATAAGAACTAATATTTCAATTCAATCCCATGCAAATAATCAAATAATAATATTGCAAATAAATAGTAAAATTAGAATTATACCAATTAATGTGGAACAATGGCTTCCTCCGTTGCCTTGGCTAATGGGTTTAGCTCCTCATCCCAAAAACACACTCACAAGATAACTTCATGGCTAAAATAGGTGTTTTTATTGATGATTATATGAAGAAATAGGAATTAGCAACGTTGTAGAAGTGTTACAGCGTCACTGTTACAAATGGTGTAAGTGCTGAGAAGAAACGATAGAACCAAAGTGCTGTAAATAGTGACACAGGGTGTTCTTACAAAGGGTGTAAGCTGCTGGAAAGAACGATACAAGTCGTGTGCTGTAAACAGCGACACAGCGTGTTCGCTGTTGAAACTGTTGAAGAACGACACTTCTGAAGTGTCTGTTCTTCGTGTTCTTCACGGCTTCAAGAACAGCAGCAACAACAGAACTGTTTGGTCTTCAATCGATTCTCCACGGCTCTCCTGGGATCTAAACTCTCTCCTAAGGGTTTCTAAAAACTTTCCTATGACTCGACCCAACACTTATATAGCTACCAAACCCTCAAAAATCTCGAGTGAATCCGACTTCTTCTTTTTTTTCTCTTCTCTGCGCTGTTGAGAGAATATCTCTCCTGTCATCTCCCTGTACGCGTTTGTTAGCTATAAACTTTCCCCAAGACTCTCCCAGGACTTGAATAATACTATAGAGAGTCTATCCAGCGTGAGACTCGCCCAAAACTCTCTCAAAAAATCTTTGAAACTACAACAGAAAGTACGTCTCCCTGTTCGGACTTCGTGTGATTTTTCCGACTTATCCAGCCCAATTGGCTGGGTCTAGACGATTTAAACAGGCCCCTTATGTCTTGTAGAGTCCATACATACCAAATACACCCATTGAATCGCTCTAAAACAGCTCCAAGATCGAACACAAAATCTGCCAGTTCATGCATGCATTTTCCCGCCATTTTTTCAGTTTGAAACTATGAAGATGACCTCCCCTTATCCAGTTCGAGAGTCCCTTTAGCACATGCCCTGAAATGGGGTGCCCCTTATCCAACTTAGTGGTGCCTTTCACAATTCTTCCGGGATGTTTTCCGCACTTCTTTGGGGTTCCTCCGGGGTATTTATGGGGTACTTCCGGTACACTTCTGGGGCGCTTCCGGTACACTATCAACGGAGGTCCAAATGCCACATTTTTAGCCAATTTCGCCGCAAAGCCTTATTTTTCCAAAAACACCTACAAATAAATAAAATAACCAAATAAGTACAAATTCGAGCACTAACAATGTATACAATTAATATATACTAGACACATAAATGCGTCTATCACAACCTTAAGTTGTAAACGATCCTTCGACCAGTCGGAGTCGTAATAACTATTCTGATGCCGGATTCTTCTGTGTTACATGAACCGTCCACAAAGACTTCCCATCTCCTTGGATTTTCTGAACGAACCACTTCAGGCGAGTCTTCTGATTCATCTTCCGTCCCTGGGATCTCCTCAATTTCATGGGAAAATAAGCCAAGAAATCCACAATGACTGGTTTTAACGGCCGCTGGTATTTAACTCCAAATTGTTTAATTTGAGATCCCCATTTGGAGATTCTTCATGCCCTGTCAGCATGTTCTAATATAGACTCTATTAGAACTTTAGTAATGACAGTTACAGTGTGTGCATGAAAATACGTTCGCAATTTTTGTATCGCTGACAGGCCTCGAAGAGGGTATAGAAATTATGCGCAATGAAAACGGGGGCCTACAGTAATACCGCAAGTGCACGGTCGTCAGTTGTAGATCATGCAAGTACGGGTCGATCCACAGAGATCGGGTGTGTTTTGAGTTTTCTAGCTAATTTGGGTTCTAGTTGCTATTGGGCTATGAAGCCTTTTGGCTTAGCTTGGGCTTTGAGTACTAATGGGTTTGTTCACAATAAAATGAACTGAGCTTGGGCTCAGTTGGTCTCTGAAGTGTAAATGGGCTTTGGCTTTAGACTTAAGCTTTTGATTAAGCCCACAGTTGATTGGATTGGGCTTTTAACCTTAACCTAAACTGGGCTTTGAGCCTTAATGAAATAGGCCTCAGTGAACTGAACCTTGGGCTTTTGTATCTTTGGAATTGCACTGGGCCTTGGGCTTTGAACCTTTGGTTTCAATGAACTGAATTGGGCTCAGCTGGCTTTGGCAGGCAGCAGCAATAGCAAGACTGCACAGCAGAAGGGCAGCAGCAGCAGCTGCAGGGGAAGGAAAGCAGCAGCAGAAGAAGTGGCAGCAGAGTTGTAGCAGGAGAGTGGAGCTGCAGCAGGAGAATGGAGCTGCAGCAGACAACAGCAACAGCAATGCAGCAGTGGAGAAATGGCAGATGGGTTGCAGCAGCAGCTGCACAAGCAGTGCACAGGGCCAAGAAAAGAAAGCAGTACTGCAGCAGCAGCACAAGGAGGGCAAGTGCAAGAGAAAGAGGTGGCAGCAACAGAATGTACAAGCAATAAAATGCAGCAAGAATAACAAGGCAGAGGCAGTGGGTAACTGAACAGCAACAAAAGGGAAGACACAACAGGGCAACAGCAAAGATCAAAGCAAGTTAACCAAGGCCTAAGGCCAAGGGCAGGGATGTGGAAAAACTGAAATGGAGCAAAACTAAGGCAAGAATACAGGCATACTAAAAGAATGGGAAGAGAATTAACTTGCTCATTGTCACTAGTGAGCACTAATTTCTCCCAATGCTCAATCAACAGTGCAACCTAAGCATACACAAGGAATGGCAAGAAAATCAGCTTGCTATGAGCACTGATTTCTTCCATTGCACAATCACATCAATGTTTCACAGATATCTAGCCTAGCATTCCATCAAACTAACAGCAAGTTTAAACATGACAGTGAACATTTAACTGACAGTGAGCAACAACTTTGACAGGAATTGATTGGAAGTTAAAACATGAAATTAAAACAAGCACATAACAATTTTAACAGGAGCACATTTAACAGGAGACAAACAATTTTTACAACATAACAGGAGCATCCTAAGCATAACAGGAGACAAACAATTTTAACAGGAGCATCCTAAGCATAACAATTAACATTAACAGGACATGAGAGTCCTGGATGCAGGCTAATCCAAGCATAAAGTTTCTACACCAATCCCACAATACATATTTATACCCACAGACCCAAATTTCTCAGAACTACAAAATTAGGGTTCTTCCCCAAAAATCAGTTGAATTAGGTTTACCTAATTTCTTTGAAATTGATCCTTGAAATCGTCGACCCATGCTTTGTAATTGCTCCCTGACCTCTTCTCATGCGCCAATTGCAACTCTAGGTTACCTAATTCATCAGTTTTTCACGCCTAGGGTTTCAGGCAGAGAAGCGTGAAAAAGTGAGAAAATAGGGAACTAGAGGGCTAGGGGGGAGATGGGTTTTGGTTGTTGGGTGATGATGGTGGAGGTGTGGTGGTGGCAGTGAGTTGGTGGCAGAGGTGGAGAAGGTGGTGGCGACATGGTGTCTCTGCAGAGGGAGGTGATGGAGGAGAGGGGCTCGATGGTTTGGGAGAAGGGTGTGTTTGTTTGGGGTGTAGGTGCTCGGTCGCTAGGGTGTGAGGCGGGTCCATCAAGAGATGATGTTTCGTGAGATGGGCCGTGGGATGTGAAGCTGGTAGGTGGATCGGATGGTTCCTCCTGATGAGGTTGGTAGCGACCGTCAGATTTTTTGATACAACGAAGTTAACGGCTCTAGATGGGGTTAGGTGTTGTAGTGTAAGGCGGAGATATCAAACGTTGATGAACAGCAAGGGAGCGACCGTTGGATTCAACTACCATCTAATCTGAAGGCTTGGAATTTCAGCGCTGTGGTGCTTGGCAGAGACTTCAGATTTTGATGATCTATGAAGGAGCGACCGTCGGATGCTTCTGAGAACTGATCTGATGGCTGAGAACGGAGGCGTTTTTGTGTGTAGAAAATGAGGTTGTGCGCACCATTCTTCGCGGCTTCCTTGCGTAATTTCTCCCGGCTTTTCACTATTTTTCTGCTCTTTTCGCTCCGCGACTCATCCGAACTTTATTTATTACCTAAAAATGCAAAATTAATTAATAAAAATATTTATTCTTGAAAACAATGAAAATACAGAATATGAGATAAAATGTAGAATTAATGCATAAAAGATGAGTTAACATGCCAACAAAAAGGGATAAATATATACATTATTTGGCACTCATCAAATACCCCCAAACCTGAATTTTACTTGTCCTCAAGTAAAACAAAACTAAGGAAATCCTAACTATACCACTGTCGCTGGTCTCTCGAATGCATTTAGCGTATGCACTAAGCCTTTTAAACCACTAAGTGTCCCTAGTGGACGAGTTGAAGTCTCGTGAAGGTTTACCAGAGGTGTGCCTACAAAACCTAAGGACAAAATATAAGCTCGGATTCCATCAAATGTGATATGTGCAAAACAGTTAAGCTCACAGCAAAATGGAGATGTCAATCTAGCTATCGAAGGCACAATCCTAGCACTGATAACAAAAAAAAAGACATGTGATAAGAGTGTAAAGTGTATCTACACATGTGTAAAGAAAGATCTGAAGTCATGACTACTAATCACCAAGAGATAGTTTCTCAGGCTAAGAACTGAGGTCGAAATCTAGCTAGCTGTCCGGACTTTACGAGAATTGTGAATGAGTTGGAGGTATTTCACAATTACTCGCGTTGTACATCAATGGCATACACCCTTCCTTGCTTATTACAATGAAACAACAAAAGATGACTATTTACATGACTCTTATTTACATTGACTATTCTCTTTTTATTTTTGGAACAAGAGATGATGGAATTGATAAATACTTGATTTTTTTTTTTTTTTTTTTTTTTTTTTTTTTTTTTTTTTTTTTTTTTTTTTTTTTTTTTTTTTTTTTTTTTTTTTTTTTTTTTTTTTTTTTTTTTTTTTTTTTTTTTTTTTTTTTTTTTTTTTTTTTTGAACAAGGAAACACTTTTGATACATATACAAAAGGAAACAAAAGATTACATGACACTTTGCAAGAGGTAGCCCTTTTTGATGCACCCAGTTAAATTCGATGGTTGTCTTTCTTAATGTAACCTCCACCTTCTATCCCAACCAACCAAAGAACAAGCTAGTCAAGTTTCGTTCAGTATTCTAAAGTGATTGGCAATCGTAACTTCCTATCAAACACCTTGAAGATCGAGGCCATACATGTATTGGTAGATCGTGCGCGTGCAAATTTCTTATCACTATGTGAATTGTGCTAGAATCAGGGTGCCTAAATATCTAGACTAAGACTCCTAATAAAAATACATATTTGCACAAGAGTCAACATTTCAAGGTAAATGAGCTCCATTTTTATGATTTTTTTTCATTTTTTAATTTTTTTTTGAATTTTTGATTTTTCAATTTTTTTGGAATTTTTCAATTTTTTCAAAAAGAAGAAGGAGTTCGTTTTTAATTATAGCATATTATCGTGGTATCTACTCTATACCCCCAAACCTAAACTAAACATTGTCCTCAATGTTTCAAAATATGGAAAGAATTAAAATGCAACATATGGAAAGGGACATGCTGAGTAGAGTAAAAGGAGAGAGAATACCCGATTTCGGCGAAAGCAGAATTAAAACTCCGTTATTCAAGGCAAAAATCCAACATATTTCAGCCGAGATCATATTGGATAAGCAAAATATATACAAAAAGAACAAAAGGGTTTTTAAAATTTTATCTACTGGATTATTTACAAAAATATTCACCATACACTAACAATCTAAAGAGTTGAGGATCAACCCAAAAGACAAAGTGTAGCGGTTTCAACAACTTCACACATGAAAGAAAAGCACGTGAAGCTGTGAAACCAAATGAGCTACCCCCAAACCTGGATTTTACAGAAGATACAATTTTGAAAACAAAATCGCGCAGTTTTGGGGGTTCATCATGCACAAGATCTAACTCAAAGTGAACTGTGCTATGGACGGGCAAACATGCAATTTCCAACTGTGGTTCCTCAGATGTATTATACTTAGAAGCAAAATAGTCCAAGAGGACTTGGGAAGCACACAGTTCCAAACCTAGGTTGGGGACTCTCAGAAAAGTCGGTTTGTCAATATGGGTACAAACCAAATCTAGGTTGGGTGGAAGGCCATCAGATTGTGACTTATGTAGGACGATAGGCACATCATTATTAATCAAATCAAAATCTCCTAAATCATCTACACATGTCACATCATGCTCACAATCATCAATCAAATTAGCAAGTTCACACTCAGAATCATCAGAATCATCAACAGTAAAATTGACATTGGAATTAACCCAATTAGGGGGTATCTCGGCTAACCAAGAACACCTCAACAGTAATACCCAGCCCTCAATTTATACAAAAAAGGAATGACGAACCCTAATTCCCAAAACCGAGAAAACTAGGGTTAGGGTTTACCTAAAATTCTTCACCCACGTCGACGACCCATGCTCTCTTCTTGTTCCTCCTGCTCTTCCCATGCTTCTATTGCTTCTTCTTCCATCTCTGTCATGCCTATAACTCTATTTCCCTAATTTCAAAACCCTAAATTTGAGAGGGTTTGTGAAACTAGCGAAATAGGCTAATAGGATGGATGGGTTTCGATGTCTTTGATGTAGGGTGGCTATGGTGTTTGGTGATGAAGCGGCAGTGGCAGAGGTGGTGTTCTGGTGGTGGCAGGACATGGTGTCTCTGCAGAGGTGAGGGGGTGGAAGAGAAAATGAGGTCGATGGAGAGGAAGGAGGGGATGTTTGGTTGAGGTTAAATGATTCGGTTGCTAGGGTGTTAGGCGGGATATCAAGGTTCGATGTCCAGCGAAGGTAAGCCACTGGATGCGAAGATGGTAAGTGGATCTAACGGTGAGATAGGAGCATATAGGAGCGACCGTCGGATGAAGAGATACAACGAAACGAACGGTACTTGATGGAGTTAGGTACTGTAGTGTAAGGCGGAGATATCAAACTTCGATGCACAGCAAGGGAGCGACCGTCGGATGCTTCTGAGAACTGATCTGACGGCTGAAGACGCAAGCGGGTATGGATTTGAGTTTTAGGCTTTTGGGTATAGAATATGGGTTTGGGAAATGAGTTTGGGCTTGGAAAACCTTGAGCCCACTTCTTCTTTAAGAACAACTTTCTTCTTCAAGCCCATTTCTATCCTTTTTTTGGTCTTCCGCACATCACTCTTCGCGGCTTCCTTGCGTAATTCCTCCTGGCTTTTCACTACTTTTCTGCTCTTTTTGCTCCGCAACTCATCCAATCTTTATTTATTACCTAAAAATGCAAAATTAAGTAAGAAAAATATTTATTCTTGAAAATAATGAAAATACAGAATATGGGATAAAATGTAGAATTAATGCACAAAAGATGAGTTAAATGCCAAGAAAAATATATAGAAATATGCACTTTTTAGCACTCATCAAATACCCCCAAACCTGAATTTTACTTGTCCTCAAGTAAAACAAAACTAAGGAAATCCTACTTATACCACTGTCGCTGGTCTCTCGAATGCATTTAGCGTATGCACTAAGCCTTTTAAACCACTAAGTGTCCCTAGTGGACGAGTGAAGTCTCGTGAAGGTTTACCAGAGGTGTGCCTACAAAACCTAAGGACAAAATATAAGCTCAGATTCCATCAAATGTGACATGTGCAAAACAGTTTAAGCTCACAGCAAAATGGAGATGTCAATCTAGCTATCAAGGCACAATCCTAGCACTGATAACAAATAAGGACATGTGATAAGAGTGTAAAGTGTATCTACACATGTGTAAAGAAAGATCTGAAGTTATGACTACTAATCACCAAGAGATAGTTTCTCAGGCTAAGAACTGAGGTCGAAATCTAGCTAGCTGTCCGGACTTTACGAGAATTGTGAATGAGTTGGAGGTATTTCACAATTACTCGCGTTGTACATCAATGGCATACACCCTTCCTTGCTTATTACAATGAAACAACAAAAGATGACTATTTACATGACTCTTATTTACATTGACTATTCTCTTTTTATTTTTGGAACAAGAGATGATGGAATTGATAAATACTTGATTTATTTTTTATTTTTTTTTGTATTTTTTTTTTTTTTTTTTTTTTTTTTTTTTTTTTTTTTTTTTTTTTTTTTTTTTTTTTTTTTTTTTTTTTTTTTTTTTTTTTTTTTTTTTTTTTTTTTTTTTTTTTTTTTTTTTTTTTTTTTTTTTTTGATAAGGAAACACTTTTGATACATATACAAAAGGAAACAAAAGATTACATGACACTTTGCAAGAGGTAGCCCTTTTTGATGCACCCAGTTAAATTCGATGGTTGTTTTTCTTAATGTAACCTCCACCTTCTATCCCAACCAACCAAAGAACAAGCTAGTCCAGTTTCGTTCAGTATTCTAAAGTGATTGGCAATCGTAACTTCCTATCAAACACCTTGAAGATCGAGGCCATACATGTATTGGTAGATCGTGCGCGTGCAAATTTCTTATCACAATGTGAATTGTGCTAGAATCAGGGTGCCTAAATATCTAGACTAAGACTCCTAATAAAAATACATATTTGCACACGAGTCAACATTTCAAGGTAAATGAGCTCCATTTTTATGATTTTTCATTTTTTAATTTTTTTGAATTTTGATTTTTTAATTTTTTTGGAATTTTTCAATTTTTTTCAAAAAGAAGAAGGAGTTCGTTTTCAATTATAGCAAATTATCGTGGTATCTACTCTATACCCCCAAACCTAAACTAAACATTGTCCTCAATGTTTCAAAATATGGAAAGAATTAAAATGCAACATATGGAAAGGGACATGCTGAGTAGAGTAAAAGGAGAGAGAATACCCGATTTCGGCGAAAGCAGAATTAAAACTCCGTTATTCAAGGCAAAAAATATCCAACATATTTCAGCCGAGATCATATTGGATTAGCAAAATATATACAAAAGGAACAAAAGGGTTTTTAAGAAATTTTATCTACTGGATTATATACAAAAAATTCACCATACACTAACAACCTAAAGAGTTGAGGATCAACCCAAAAGAAAAAGTGTAGAGACAAAGGAAGTTTCAAAACACTAAAATTGGACTTAAATGGGAGGGAGAGTGAAAAACCGAATGAATCACCCTTAAACCAAAATTGTTCAACAGGTTTACTTTTAAGCACAAAATCTTTTAATTTTAATCCTAAGGTCGGAGCTATTACAAGAATAAAACTCTAATTCATGGGGATGACTCATATCATGTGGTGTTGTTCCTGTTTCCCTAACGGATTCCCATTGATGGGTTTTCTCTGCAATCTCGGCTAAAAAATTCCATGCATCATCCACAGATTTATCAATAAACTCACCATTGCACATAGATTCAACCATGGTTCGAGATTTAAAGTCTAGTCCCTCATAGAGGATGACGACAAGTCTCCACTTCTCAATTCCATGGTGCGGACATTCACTCAACAAATCATTAAAACGTTCAAAATAGTGAAAAACAGTTTCCTCATCCAATTGGACAAAACAATTGATACTTTGACGAATAGCGATGGTCCTATCATGTGGAAAATCTTTTTGGAAAAATTGATTAGTGAGTTGTTCCCAAGTGGTGATTGATTGTGGTCTCAAACCGTAAAACCATGTTTTGGCCCTTTCCTTTAAAGAAAATGTAAACAAACGCAATTTCAGAGAGTCTTCGGACAAATGATCAGGTTGCATAGTCCGACAAATTTGTTCAAACTCTCTTACATGAGTATAGGGGTTCTCAGAATCGAACCCTCGAAATATAGGAAGTATTTGTATCATGTTTGCATTTATTTTAAAAGGGTTATTGGTTTGAGGTAATACAATACATGATAATGGAATTTGTATTGATGGATACATGTATTCATGGAGAGCACGAGGTTGGTCCATTTTGAAATGACACAAAGCCCACTATTTGGTTTTAATGGGTTTTAAAAAATTTGGTTTTTGATGGGTTTGGATTTTTGGGAAAAATTTGGTTTTGGTGGGATATAAAAGAAATTTGGTTTAAAATTGGGAGCAAAAGAAAATTTTGGTTTTTTTGAATGGGAGAAAAGTAAATTTTTTTTTTTTTTTTTTTTTTAAATAATAAAAAGAAGAAAATAAAATTTGGTTTTTGAAATGGGAGCAAGCCCACTGTGCAAGCCTCTAATGAAATGGAAGGAAGGCTGCGGCCTACGAAAATCCAAGTTTTAATTTTGAAAGTTTAATTTGGCCCAGTTGGTTAAGGCCCGACGTTTGTTTTAAAACTTTGGTTTCGAGGTCCACTCTTGAGTGGAAGCAAGTCCACAATCAGTTATAAGCTCAGCTGGGTTTAAACCCAGAGTACAAAATACAAGTCCAATGGAAGAATTTAAACAAGCCCACACAAAATAAATACAAGCCCACAAATTAAACAACAAGCCCAAAAATAAATTATTACAAACCCAAAATAGAAAAATAAAAAGCCCAAAAAATTGGGTTAATTATTACAAGCCCACAATTAAAGAAATTTGGAAGCCCACAGGTTGGGTTCTCTCAATGGAATGGGTTTAGGCTTACCTTTTTAGCACAGCCCAGCTGCTCTGATATTGTTGCAAAAACCCAGTTGGGTTTTGGTTCTTTTCCTTGGTGGCGTCCCAGCAGAGGAAAAACAGGTTCAGAACAGCAGGTCCAACAGCAAATGAAGTGAAGCAGATGCAGATGCAAATGCTATGAAATGAAATACAAAATAGCTAAAAAAAACACAGATAAAACACAGCACCAATCCCCGGCAGCGGCGCCAAAAACTTGACAGGCCTCGAAGAGGGTATAGAAATTATGCGCAATGAAAACGGGGGCCTACAGTAATACCGCAAGTGCACGGTCGTCAGTTGTAGCTCATGCAAGTACGGGTCGATCCACAGAGATCGGGTGTGTTTTGAGTTTTCTAGCTAATTTGGGTTCTAGTTGCTATTGGGCTATGAAGCCTTTTGGCTTAGCTTGGGCTTTGAGTACTAATGGGTTTGTTCACAATAAAATGAACTGAGCTTGGGCTCAGTTGGTCTCTGAAGTGTAAATGGGCTTTGGCTTTAGACTTAAGCTTTTGATTAAGCCCACAGTTGATTGGATTGGGCTTTTAACCTTAACCTAAACTGGGCTTTGAGCCTTAATGAAATAGGCCTCAGTGAACTGAACCTTGGGCTTTTGTATCTTTGGAATTGCACTGGGCCTTGGGCTTTGAACCTTTGGTTTCAATGAACTGAATTGGGATCAGCTGGCTTTGGCAGGCAGCAGCAATAGCAAGACTGCACAGCAGAAGGGCAGCAGCAGCAGCTGCAGGGGAAGGAAAGCAGCAGCAGAAGAAGTGGCAGCAGAGTTGTAGCAGGAGAGTGGAGCTGCAGCAGGAGAATGGAGCTGCAGCAGACAACAGCAACAGCAATGCAGCAGTGGAGAAATGGCAGATGGGTTGCAGCAGCAGCTGCACAAGCAGTGCACGGGGCCAAGAAAAGAAAGCAGTACTGCAGCAGCAGCACAAGGAGGGCAAGTGCAAGAGAAAGAGGTGGCAGCAACAGAATGTACAAGCAATAAAATGCAGCAAGAATAACAAGGCAGAGGCAGTGGGTAACTGAACAGCAACAAAAGGGAAGACACAACAGGGCAACAGCAAAGATCAAAGCAAGTTAACCAAGGCCTAAGGCCAAGGGCAGGGATGTGGAAAAACTGAAATGGAGCAAAACTAAGGCAAGAATACAGGCATACTAAAAGAATGGGAAGAGAATTAGCTTGCTCATTGTCACTAGTGAGCACTAATTTCTCCCAATGCTCAATCAACAGTGCAACCTAAGCATACACAAGGAATGGCAAGAAAATCAGCTTGCTATGAGCACTGATTTCTTCCATTGCACAATCACATCAATGCTTCACAGATATCTAGCCTAGCATTCCATCAAACTAACAGCAAGTTTAAACATGATAGTGAACATTTAACTGACAGTGAGCAACAACTTTGACAGGAATTGATTGGAAGTTAAAACATGAAATTAAAACAAGCACATAACAATTTTAACAGGAGCACATTTAACAGGAGACAAACAATTTTTACAACATAACAGGAGCATCCTAAGCATAACAGGAGACAAACAATTTTAACAGGAGCATCCTAAGCATAACAATTAACATTAACAGGACATGAGAGTCCTGGATGCAGGCTAATCCAAGCATAAAGTTTCTACACCAATCCCACAATACATATTTATACCCACAGACCCAAATTTCTCAGAACTACAAAATTAGGGTTCTTCCCCAAAAATCAGTTGAATTAGGTTTACCTAATTTCTTTGAAATTGATCCTTGAAATCGTCGACCCATGCTTTGTAATTGCTCCCTGACCTCTTCTCATGCGCCAATTGCAACTCTAGGTTACCTAATTCATCAGTTTTTGACGCCTAGGGTTTCAGGCAGAGAAGCGTGAAAAAGTGAGAAAATAGGGAACTAGAGGGCTAGGGGGAGATGGGTTTTGGTTGTTGGGTGATAGGGTGATGATGGTGGAGGTGTGGTGGTGGCAGTGAGTTGGTGGCAGAGGTGGAGAAGGTGGTGGCGACATGGTGTCTCTGCAGAGGGAGGTGATGGAGGAGAGGGGCTCGATGGTTTGGGAGAAGGGTGTGTTTGTTTGGGGTGTAGGTGCTCGGTCGCTAGGGTGTGAGGCGGGTCCATCAAGAGATGATGTTTCGTGAGATGGGCCGTGGGATGTGAAGCTGGTAGGTGGATCGGATGGTTCCTCCTGATGAGGTTGGTAGCGACCGTCAGATTTTTTGATACAACGAAGTTAACGGCTCTAGATGGGGTTAGGTGTTGTAGTGTAAGGCGGAGATATCAAACGTTGATGAACAGCAAGGGAGCGACCGTTGGATTCAACTACCATCTAATCTGAAGGCTTGGAATTTCAGCGCTGTGGTGCTTGGCAGAGACTTCAGATTTTGATGATCTATGAAGGAGCGACCGTCGGATGCTTCTGAGAACTGATCTGATGGCTGAGAACGGAGGCGTTTTTGTGTGTAGAAAATGAGGTTGTGCGCACCATTCTTCGCGGCTTCCTTGCGTAATTTCTCCCGGCTTTTCACTATTTTTCTGCTCTTTTCGCTCCGCGACTCATCCGAACTTTATTTATTACCTAAAAATGCAAAATTAATTAATAAAAATATTTATTCTTGAAAACAATGAAAATACAGAATATGGGATAAAATGTAGAATTAATGCATAAAAGATGAGTTAACATGCCAACAAAAAGGGATAAATATATACATTATTTGGCACTCATCAATCGCATATACTAAAGATAACACGATTTTCTCAATTTTTGAATTGTTTTTCTCTGCGGAGATCAGAGTTTTTCTTATGAAATGGATTAGTTTTTCTACTTCTTCATCTATGCGAGTAAGTACTGCACTGATCGAGGTGTTCGTCGCCGATAGATATATGTAGAGATTCTCTCCTGGGTTGGGCTTTTGTAGGATTATCAAAGTATCCAAGTGTTATTTAATTTTTTGGAAGGCTTCTTCACACTCGATACTCCATGAGAATCTTTCACCCTTTTTTAGAGTGTTGAAGAAATCCTTATATTTATTGGACGACCTAGATATGAACCTTCCCAAGGCTGCCATTTGTCCATTTAATCTTTGGACGTCTTTGACTGTGGCCGGCGAGGGCATCTCTAGTATGGATTGCACCTTTGCCGGATCGACTTCGATGCCTCGCTTTGTAACCAAGTATCCTAAGATTTTTTCTGATGTGATCCCAAAGGCACATTAGCATGATCCTGTGGGAGTTTGCTCTTGACGAGCATGTCATCCACATATACCTTTAGGGTTTTGTGTATCCAACTGTCAAACATTTTTTCCACCATTCTATGGTAAGTTGCACCAGCATTTTTTAGTCTTAATAGCATCTTAGTGTAACAGTAGAGACCTCGTGGAGTGAAGAATACGGTATGTTCCTGATCCTCCTCGACGATGGAAATATGATTATACCTGAATATCCATTCATTAAGAATAGCATCCCATATCCAAATGTGGCTTCCACAAGCTGGTCAATGTTAGGTAACGGAAAGCTGTCTTTTGGACATGCTTTATTAAGATCGCTAAAGTCGATGAAATTCTTACTCATCCGTTCTTCTTTGGTACGATCACCATGTTCGATATACAAATTGGATATTGTACTTCTCGGATAACACCTGACGCCTACATTTTTCTTAGTTCGTTTTGAATAGCCTCGTGGTATTATGGTGCCACCTTCCGCATCTTTTTCCTGACGGGTTTGTGTTTTGGATTGATTTTTAAGTGATGACAGCAAACTTCTGGGTCTATCCTCGGCATATCTTTCATACGCCACGTGAAGACATCAGAATATTCTTTCAATACTCAGATTAATTTTTCCTCATCCTCCTTATCAAGGGGGGGTGTCGATCTTGACTATGTCGGGATTATTGGGTGTCCTTATATTTACTTCCTTTGCAGGCTCAGAGACCGAGAAATTTGACTTCAGCTCTCCAATATCAGAGAGGTTTTATAATTGCTACAAGGGCTTCACTGGTATGTCCGAAGTCTGGACTAGTGCCTCGTCCGAGCGTCTTGCTTCATTTGTTTCTTCTATGTAAGCATCGATTTCTCCTTGGTTCTTGGCATGTTTAGCCATCTTCTTCTTGGCTTTCGGGGAATTGATCATATTCTCTCTATTTTCACTACACCAAATCTAGATTTTACTAACAATATGTTTCCTAACTAATTTTATTTTGGTAACTCAAATGATCCATTATAACTCTAGTAACCCATATAAAAAGTTAGCAAATTATGTAATAGTTACCATATTTATGAATTAATTCATAAAAACTAAATAACTATCCAAAGTATAAGATTATTAGTTATTCGTATCTAACACATTTTATACTAAATCACTGTTGGAACTATTTCTACCCAAAATTGGATGTATACCAAAATGAACCCCATGGTTATAATTGTTTATCATTTTCATTAGTAACACACTAAGGCATAGCTAACACAATGATTTATCTTTAAATTTAGAAAATGTAAAATGAAATTGATGATTTAATAAAAAATAATTTGTTTGGAACCAATTTAAATTCTAGAACCTTGAAACTTATATCCTGGAACCAAAATGATATGGGAACCGAATCCTAACTTGGCTATTTTCTCCCAAAAGACCCGGCCGACAGAGAGGAAAATTCATTACCTCTCTTTCTTTCTCATTTCTCATTTCTTTCATTCTCATTTCTCATTAATTTTCTGTTATTTACAATAATCACAGGCGTCCGGAAGGATTTTGATTATGAGGATTTGAGTACTATCAGTTACTGGTGAGACATCTTTCAAAATCTATGGCTATATTTGTTTCTAATCTTTGGTTTTCAAATTAGGATTTTTGATTTTTGGTATCTAAAAATTAATGATTAAAGTGATGTTTGGAATAGATTTGGTATTTTTCTTGTGGAATTTGAGGATGGGTATTGAGGAATTTGAGGATTGGTGTCTGGGGTTTGATTTAGACATGAATCTTCAACTACAGACAAATTAATTTTAGGTTAAATGAGAATTGAACCTTTACTGAAAACTTTTGAAATTTTACTTATGTAACTTTCAATCCTGTGATAAAGATGTGTTTTTGTTCTTTTTTCTTACTTGAAAATGAACTAAAACAATGGTACACTGTGTAGAAATTTAGGGATAGTATACCTGGTTAGCGAGATGGAATCCTTGTAATGGATGTGTACTAAAATTGAAATACAATGAATTCCATAGTTGAAAGTTTGTGGATGCGAGTTTAATTATAAGGAGGACTGGTTTTCTTATATATTATGGCTTGTCGTCCAGGGGAAATGACATGTTTGGAGAAAAAGTGGGACAATTTTATGATGATCAAATGGGGTTTACCTAATTGTGTTGATAATTTGAGTTAATTTTGTTTTCCTTGTTGTGTCCACATGATTTAATAGATTAATTTTTATCTATTAGTTACTGTGTATTTGTGGTTTAGATCTATATATACTGGTTGCCTTACCTGGTAATTACATTTGATGTTTTGATCCTCTCACTCTTTATCTCACACAACTTAAACTTAAAACACAAGACTTGTAGATCAGACACATAGTTTAGTACTGCTTTCTAATACTAGCATACACAGAGTTTCTTTATCTTTTGACATTAGATACCTCTCATGCTCCTACGTATTGACTATTGTCCACATTATGAATTATGATATGGGCATTATAAATTAGGTTTAGAATATCCTCCATTTTGATCAGAATGGTAGTTTGGAAATCATGTACGAACTTCTTTTTTGTCAATTTTAAGCCTAAGGAAATCCACTGATGAACAATGTTTGTATTTCATTTCGTTGTTATTTTTAGTTTCACGAATAATATTGTTATAATAATTTTCACTCTAGAAATTTGAATTTGAAAGTATGGATTTTCAGGTGATCGGAACCTGGCATTCCTGGGTGAGCGGAACTGGCTAACGTGGTGAATTTAACTTTCAGAATGCCGGGAGAAGTGGATAAGTCTTGGATGTTTGAGAATGATAGGTTTGGTAAAGTATACAAAGATGGGGTAAAAAAATTTCATTCAATATACATCTACATATGGTCTTTGGAAAACCATTCGTCCTTGCCCATGTTCTAGATGTCTAAATGGGGGTCGTCTCGATATTAAGAAAGTGCAACAGCATTTGTACCGGTATGGTATCGACAAGACGTGTATCACATGGGTCCTTCATGGTGAGAAGCAGCTGCCGGTTAATAGTGCAATGAGTAATCCAGTAGAGAGTGTTTCTAATGAGCAAGTTAGAGAAGATGTATTTCCAGATTTGACTCCTTTTATTGATGCTGCATTTGAAGTTCATGGAAGGAATGGTGGTGGTGTTTTCATCGATGATGCGAATGGGACAGAGGATGATAATGAGGAACCATTTGAGTTTGAACCAGATGCGCAAAAACGATACGAAAAGTACAAAAAATTGGCTGAACAGAAATTGTATCCTACTTGTGAAGGCAAGGTCAGTACACTCTCGGCGATCGTGGAGCTGCAGAATATAAAGAAACAGTTTGGAATATCAGGTAATTGTGTGACCAAATTGTTGGAAATGATAAAGGTATGGCTACCAGAAAAAAACACGATGCCCAGTAGATATACTGAGATGAAGTCAATTATGTTAGGTCTGGGTATGAAATGTAAGGCTATTCATGCGTGCCCAAATCATTGTATTTTGTACTATAAGGAGCATGAAGATGCAACAAGCTGTCCGCAATGTAAAGAACCAAGATTCAAGGTCAAACAAGGGAAATTTGGGCCAAAGCAGACAAAGGAACCTTCGATGGTGCTGAGACACTTTCCCGTTGGAGAAAGACTTAAGAGATATTATAGTACACCTTCGATATCTGAAGAAATGACATGGCATGATCGAGCTGAAGTTTCTAGTGAGTACATGTGTCATCCGGTAGATTCACATCAGTGCGCTTTAGTGAAAAAGAAATTTCCAGAGTTCGCAAAGGAGGGAAGAAATGTGTGGTTTGGAATTTCAACCGATGGGTTCAATCCGCATGGTACGCAGAATTTAAGCTGGATTTGTTGGCCTGTGATTTTGGTGATGTATAATCTTCCACCTTCATTGTGCATGAAATCTGAGTTTCAAATAATGTCGTTGTTGATCCCAGGGAGAAAGTCGCCTGGACAAGACATAGATGTGTTTCTACCACCACTAGTAGATGAACTGAAAGACTTTTGGGAGAATGGAATGAAAAGTTTATGATGCCCACAGAAAGGAATACTTTCTACTTAGAGCTTGCCTAATGTGAGGGACTCATGACTTGCCAGCACAAGGTGTTTTGTCCGGATGTACTACTCATGGTTATTTTGCTTGTGTTTGTTGTGCCGACAAGACAAGAAGTGTTCATTTGCCTTATGGTAATAAGGAGGTCTATCCTAATTATAGGATATTCCTTAAGACTGGCCATCCATTTAGAAAAAAGGGTGGCACTTGGGTCTGAGTACAGATGAGTTTAACTTTGCTCCAAAGCGACTGACTAGAGAGGAGTCATTAGAAAAATTATCTCTTGTGGATTACACACATGTAAGTTAGTAAAGAGAAAATTAGTAAAGAGATACGATCCTGATAATGACAACGTTCTTGAAGAAGATAATCAAGTCACTGGTGCATTCTACAAGAAGTGTATTTGGTGGGATCTTGAAGTCTATCATATGGTCTATTTACGGCATTGTGTTGATGTAATGCACACCGAAAAAAATGTTATGGAACACATAATGGAGACAATATTCGATCATAATAATAAGTCTATGAGTTCATGGAATGCACGGGAATAGTTAAAGAAGCTAGGTCTTCATTGTGGACAGTGGACTACAAAAAATCGTATTACTGGAGCTGATGTAAAACCAACACCAGTGTTTGTTCTGAGCAAAGAAGAAAAGTTTGATTTCTGCAAGATTCTTAAAGACCTAAAACTTCCTACTGGTTTCTCGTCGAACATTAGCAACAATGTTAATATGAAAACGCTGAGTATCAGTAGCTTGAAATCACACGATTATCACGTCATTATGATGTATTTGCTTCCAGTTCTACTTCAACATGCTTTTCCTCGTCACAAAGAGTTGCGAACAACACTTCACCAAATCAGCTTGTATTTCAGAATTTTGTGTTCTAAAGTCTTGTGTAAAAGTGATCTCGAAAAGGCTCGATTCATGGTTGCCGAAGCAATGTGTATGCTTGAGAAGTACTTTCCAGCTTCCTTTTTTGATATCTGCATCCACAATATGGTTCATTTGGCAGATAAGGCTTTGATTTGTGGACCCGTCAGGTTTCAGTGGATGTATCCTTTTGAAAGGTGAATTGTTCATTTAGTTATGTGGTGTTGGTTATGTTAGGTATATACCTAATCTTTTATTTTGCTGATATATACATGTGCAACTGAAACAGGGCAATGAAGGACTGCAAAAACATACCAAATAACAAAAGATTCATTGAAGGGTCTATTTCAGTGTCCCGTCTTTTACAAGAGTCTGTTATGGGTGCGATGGAGTGCATGCCAAATGCAAACGATGGAAATCACAAAGCTACTTGGGAAGCCTTTTTAAGACCAGATGCGGAGTTCAGTGATGTGGGTTCTATGCTTAAAGATAAAAAAGTGACCCTAACCAATGTACAGTTTGTACAAATACATAGGTGGGTACTCTTTCGATTAAATCCTTCGGGTCTTGACGCCTATTATAGGTATGTTTTTGCTGCATAGTATATTTTTCTTCAAATTCACTAATGAGAGGTAAATAAAATGTTTCTTGAATGTTGATATGATTTATGTTATTTGTAGGGAGTTCTGTGACACCCTCTTACCGATCTTAGATTCTACTGGTAAGGAGGTCACGGTTGATGAGGTAGAAACACAAACAAAGTTCATTCCATGGTTGGTTGAAAAGGTATGGCTTCTATGTATCTTGTTTAGATTATACTGATAAGGAAACCTTATATGGAAAATTGAAATGCTAAGCGTGAAATTAGTTTCTCTCCAACGGAAGCCTTAGTTTTAATCTAATGTTTGGTTGGCTGTTGTTATTTTCATTTTGTATAGCTAGTGAAAGAGAAAAAAACAGATTCGGTTTTGTGGAGATTGGCACAAGGTCCTGTTGGAGCGACAGAGTATATAAAATATCGCGTAAATTGTTTTGTGTTTTCTCCTAGATCTTATGAAGAAGACCGTGATACCCAAGATAGTGGTGTCTGCGTAGAGGCATAAACCACGTTTAGGAGGAACAAAGGTGATACATCTCCTGAAACTCACTTATCAAAGTGGTATGGAGTGATCAACCAAATCCTAGAATTGGACTATACCACTTTTTATGAGACTGTGTTCTACTGTGACTGGGTGAAGGTAGGCAGTGGAATCAAAATTTGTCCAGATTCCAATCTGGTTTTGGTAAAGTTGAACAGTATGAAAAGTTCCAGTAAAATATATGACGAACCGGAAATTCTAGTTGAAGAGGCAAGCCAGGTCTTTTACTCCAAAGATTTGAAAAGACCTGATCAGTGGGTTGTTATTCCTTCACTAAAGGGGTTAACGATAAAGGTAGACGATCTTGAGAAGCCTAGTCCCGGCAGCTTTCAAAATGTTCTTGTCGATGAACCCCATTTGGATTGTTTGCTTAATGTTTATGGTGCGAAGAGGCCAAGAGTGGTGCCAAGAAGGCGAGCATAGCCAGTGTAATTTCTGATGAAGAACCTAGAATCATTTGCATCAAACAGGTAACCTTTGGATTGAACCAACTGTAACCAACCAGAGTTCAGTAAATGCATTTTGATGACATATTTTTATACCCCAATCTTCTTTGATTTTGGCAATCATGGTTAGTGATCTGTAACTGGTTTGGTTTTGAAACTGCCTAGGCATATAGAGATTAGTGATTGGCTTGTTAAGAAAATGTTAAGAGAATGCAGTTTACCTTTGAATAAGCATCCGTTTAATGTTAAGAGAATGCAGTTTATCTTAACTAAACTCTAATGGAGCTTCCTTTTATGTCTTCGTGCAGGAGATGGTGAGTCCATTAGGAGCATGAAATTTTGTCGCGACTTAACTAAAGTACAGAACACTACCTAAGAAACCGAAAGATCCGGCTATGTATGTATGGTCATGGAGTGGAAGTAGAAATTCTGACATTCTACTTTACATTCCTGCTATATCATAATATTAATACTACAATCTCTTTTTGTTTTAGTTATTGATTAGTGACTCCAAATCCTACAATCTCTTTACATAATATTAATGCTACAGTCTCGTTTATGTGCACTTGCTTCCACTTCCTCAATCTCGTTTCAAAAATGGATTCCCAAACATCCATTTGGATTGACCTTGTTATTTAAAACAAGATTGAATTCGTGTATCAGAAATTGATAAGTGACTCGAAATCCTCCGATTCCATGCACTTGCTTCCATTTTCTCAAAATCTCGTTTCAAAAACGGATTCCCAAACATAAACATCCATTTAGACTGACCTTGTTATTTGAAACCTACTATTTGGTTTAGACAAGTGAATCTCAATCTGATAATATCGACGTCCTTAAGACACGAGCTTGTGTTTTTACCTGACAAAATATCTAAAGTTATAACAAAGTCGGATTCGTGTCTTAGAAACTGATTAGTGACTCGAAATCTTCCGATTATGTGCGCTTACTTTCATTTCTTCAATCTCGTTTTAAAAATGGATTCCCAAACATCCATTTAGATTGACCTTGTTCGTTAAAACCTACTATTTGGTCTAGATAAGTGTATCTCAATCTGATAACGTTCTGAAGACACAAGTTTGTGTTGTTATCCAACGAAATATCCGGAGTTTAAAACAAGATCGAATTCGTGTATCGGAAATTTATTAGTGACTCGAAATCCTCCGATTCCGTGCACTTGTTTCCATTTCCTCAATCTCGTTTCAAAAATGGATTCCCAAACATCCGTTTAGATTGACCTTATTATCTGAAACCTATTATCTGGTTTAGACAAGTGAATCTCAATCTGATAATGTCGACGTCCTTAAGGCACGAGCTTGTATTTTTACCTGACAAAATATCCGAAGTTATAACTAAGTCGGATTCGTGTCTTAGAAACTGATTAGTGACTCGAAATCTTCTGATTATGTGCGCTTACTTTCATTTCTTCAATCTTGTTTTAAAAATGGATTCCCAAACATCCATTTAGATCGACCTTGTTCTTTAAAACCTACTATTTGGTTTAGATAAGTGTATCTCAATCTGATAACGTTCTGAAGACACAAGTTTGTGTTGTTATCCAACGAAATATCCGGAGTTTAAAACAAGATTGAATTAATGTATAAGAAATTGATTAGTGACTCGAAATCCTCCGATTCTGTGCACTTGTTTCCATTTCCTCAATCTCGTTTCAAAAATGGATTCCCAAACGTCCATTTAGATTGATCTTGTTATCTAAAACCTATTTGCTTTAGACAAGTGAATCTCAATAGAATAACGTCCTTAAAACACAAGCTTGTGTTTTTACCTGACGAAATAACCGAAGTTATAACAAAGTCGGTTCGCGTCTTAGAAACTGATTAGTGACTCGAAATCTTCCGATTTAGTAATACAAAAATTTTATCTCAAAAATTGTGTCTAATTTTGAACCGTTGATTTTGCAATCCGTATGACAAAACACTTGATATTTAACCCTTCATTTCATTGAATCCGTATGAGCACATAAGAGGACTATTGACCATTGATTAGGGGTAAAAAAATAAACGGTTATTAAATTGTTAACGTGGCTCTAATTACGACCACACCTATTTCTTTTCATTCACCAAACTTATCAAGTTCATGAGAAACAACGAAATCCAAAATTTTCCCCTACTTTTTTCTTCTCCCGCTCCAAAAATTCACCAAATTTCGTTTCCCCCCTAAATCTTCCGCCAAATCACTCTAAATTTTAGAATGGTTTCAAATCTCTTTTCTCTTTTCTATATAATCTTGTCTCAAGACTTGATTTTATTTTTTTCTATCAACTTAGGGTTTATTTCTCTGAAGTCTGTCTATCTTTCACATCAGTTCTCATCGTCGCTACCTCTCTTAAGGTGATTTCGTGATCTTTTTTTTTTGTTTCAGTTTCATATCATCAAATTCTGATATGAAGATTTTGATGTTAGGATTTCGGTTTCAGTTTAGTTTTATTAATTTTGTGAGAAGAAGATTTTCATATTATCAGTTTCAGTTTAGTATTAATTTCATATCATCAATTTCTAATATCAGTTTCAATGTTTCATATTATCAATTTCTGGTACTAAGATTTTAGGTTTTCTGTTCGGTTAAAAAATGGTTTTGGGGTTTTGATATTAAGATTTTAGGGTTTCAGTTAATTTGAATGGTTTTGGGTTTGTTATCTTTTTATTAGATTGTTCTCTACTTCTATTTCAGTTTTTTGGGGGTGAGTTTTGGAAGTTCATGTTGAAGAATCTTTGGATTTACCTCTGAATCTCCTTCTATTTCAGTTAATTTGAATGGTTTTGGGTTTGTTATCTTTTTATTAGATTGTTCTCTACTTCTATTTCAGTTTTTTAGGGGTGAGTTTTGGAAGTTCATGTTGAAGAATCTTTGGGTTTACCTCTGAATCTCCTTCTATTTCAGTTAATTTGAATGGTTTTGGGTTTGTTATCTTTTTCTTAGATTGTTCTCTACTTCTATTTCAGTTTTTTGGGGGCGAGTTTTGGAAGTTCATGTTGAAGAATCTTTGGATTTACCTCTGAATCTCCTTCTCTCTGTAGAATTGATTGGTTTGTTTTCTTTTTCGTATGCAACATTGGTTTCTTTTTCTATTTATTTTTTGTATGATTTGAGCTAATTTTGTGAACCTATGGATCTACTATGTTTAGTGGTAGTGTTTGAGGAAAATTGGTTTTGTGATTCTGTTTGATTTTGGGTTCTTTTTTTTCTTTTGAAAAGGGGTTTTAATCTTTTGACCTCTTCATTATTTGTTGTTCTGCAGCAAGTCCTATTGTAAACTTATCAAAGTTTTCTTGTTCTGCAGCAAGTTATGAACAACGAGATTTTATGTATCTGTTTTTATTTTTAGACTGTCTCATGGTATTGATATGCTTGTGTTTAGGTTTCAATCTTCTGTTTTATTTTCCTTCATTTACTTATATTTTATGGTACTGATAAGGTCTACGGTTTATGGTTCTTATAGTTTTTCTTTGTTTTGAATGCAGATGGAAACTATTGAAGCCTCTAACAATGAACATACAAATGTTTCTTCACCACAAACAAGTGGTACTGCCTATAGTTCTTCAACCGCTGAAGCTAATGTTGTTTCTAAGCCAAAGTTGATGGTAACGGTGAACATGTATGGGGTACCTGTAGGTGACAATGCAAACAAGTTAGCTACTCCGGCTGGCAAACTTGTCCGCGTCTATTGTTTAGTCAAATATGTGGATTGGAGGCAGGTTCCAGAGAACTACAAGGAAAATGTGTGGTATAAGTTGTTGGTATGTAATCCATACTTTTTTTCTCTCTTCTATTCTGGTTATTTTGAGTTACATTTATGAATGAATGCTTGATGAATCCTGTTGATTTGCTGACTTGAAAATTGTTTATTTCAGCAAGAATTTGAGGTCAATGTGCCAAATCATTTGGCCAAGTATATTATTATGGGGTCTCTTCCACAGAAGTTCAGGACATTTAAACATGATTTAAGAACTGGTCCTCTCCTAGGCAAGGTCACCATGCAAGAGAAGTTAGATGCATGCCCTGGTGATTATGACTTCGATTGTTGGAAAAATTTTGTCGAGAATGAGAGCAAACCTGGTGTTAAAGAAAAGCACACCAAAAATGCAGAAAATCAAAAGAAAAGGACCATACATCACACATGTGGCCGAGAATCGTACGCAAATGAAATCCACAAGCTCGTAAGTACATCATATTGTATTCTGACACTAGTTTAATATTAATTGTTCATACTTATCCATGTAGTCAAGAGTTGTATGCAAATAAAATCCAGAAGCTCGTACGTACATCATATTGCATTCTGACACTAGTTTAATGTTAATTATTTATAATTATCCATATAATGTTATGCACAGGATAAAAAGGAAGGTTTGGTAGCTGAGTCTGCACGAGGACTTGCTTGGATGAATGGTCATGTTGGGAAATATGGAATAGTAAATCCTTCGGCTGTTGAAAAATATGTGAGTATAGTTGGTCAGGTTGAATGAAGCTTGTATTTTACATATTTACTTCTGAAATTAACACATGTTGTTCAATGTATGTTAAAAGGAGCAAGTAAAGGCCGCTAGATCTAGGAGGCAGGACCTAATCAATGCAGGATTGGCATCCACTTCAGACTTTGAGAATGATGAGATTGCTGAAGTCTTTGGACCTGGAAAATGCAGAGCTGGTTTGTTGGGTTATTCTCCACTTGTCTCGAAGAAGCAAGCCTTATACGCGAGTGTTGCGACTGCGGTTATGGATGCAAACACAAACCCAACCAGTAATGCACCAAGGACTGATCATATGGATGAGGCTCTACTGCCAAAGCATACTGAACTAATCACTAATGTAAGCTTTGATTTACAAGTTCTGTTTTTGTTTATTATTATATCTTAATGCTCCTAAAATATCAATAATCTAGGATAGTTCATTAGTTAGTTGCGATTATATTTCAAAGGATAGATGCATGATAACTTATGGATGGTACATATCAAACACTAGAATTTCTAATTGTATGTTTTTGTGGATTCTTTGAAGATACATATAGTGTTGTACCTTTCTTTTTACTTGGGATATCCTTTTGATATAAATGCTTGAATGTGAATACTAGCTTGTAGTTATACTAGTGGTACATATCGAACACTAGCATTTCAAATTGTCTGTTCTCATGGATGCTTTGAAGCACCTTTTTCTTTTTTCCGTGGGACATACTCTTGATATAAATGCTTAAATTTTTATAGATTGTAGTTATTATTCCCAAGTGGAAAATCTAATTTGTGTTCTTAACTGTTTTGTCTATTATAGGTTGTGCTGCAAGTTATGACAAGACAGCAACAAAACCAACATTCTTCCAGCAAAAACCCAGGTACTGGTGGTGTTGAAGATCCCTATGGAAATCAAGTTGTGCTCCTTTACAACAGAAAAATGGAAGTTGTTGCTACAGGTCATGTTGTATATGTCATAGATGGAGAACATTGTGAGGGACTTTTAGTGCAGCCAGAAGAGAAAGGTATGTCTTGAAACCATCGAGGATGGTAACTGTGATGTACCTGACAGTCCTCAAGGTGATCGCTGTTATCTAAGAGAGTATGTTGCAAATGAATCAGTAATTTGTCCCGTGTTTCATATGGAGTTTATGGAGTCTGCCCATGAATTAAAACATCTTCAGTAACTACTTTTTGTGCAGTGGAAACATATCCTTATTTTTATTTTGAGGAGCACCCTTTTTGTGAACTAAAAACTTCTTGAGTACCTATATCATTTTCAGTCTGTAATTTGTGATGTTTTGCTTAACTACTTTCATGTGGAGTCTGCTCCTTGTGTATAATGATCATGGTTCATAATATATATTTCCTGTGTTCGGTCCTTTTAGTTTTATGAATTCAATTTTTGGTGGATGAGTTGTAGCTTAAAAAATAATTTTATAGTTACTGAATATCGTCAGGTCCGGCGACCGGAAACTTTCGGGTCTGGCCACCGGAAACTGTCAGGTCGTCGCTCGGGAATTTTCAGGTCCGGCGACCGGAGCCTGTCAGGCCGGGAAAGTGCCATTTGTTAGGTATCAGAACTAACAAATTTTCTAACAGAAATAGTGTTACGAAATTCTGGAACCAAAAGACACATGTCATTTGTTTATTGGTCATTTTAATAGTAATAGAAAGAGTTGGCAATGGTTGTAACATAATATTTGGATTACAAAGTAAATATGAATTGTAAAATGTCAATAGTTAGGATAAATATTGTAATGGACTTAAAGTGTTAGCATATTTAATTTCCCTAATGGATTAGAAGAGTTAGGAAAAATTCTCACAATTATATTACACCATATCGATAACCATTTATATTATTAAGGGAAATTAGCTCCTATTTTTTGGTAACACTTTTTTCTATAAGCAAATCCTTGATTTGGTGTAGTGTTTGTACTTCCATCTTGTAGCAATATTTTTCCTCGCCTGAGTCTCCTATGATCTCCGCGATTCCGTCGGGTGTTGGAAACCTTAGCCTCTGGTGGTATGTTGATGTGACTCGTTTAATCCCGTGGACCCAGGATCGCCCAACAATAATACTGTAAGATGAAATTAAATCTACCACACAGAATGTGGTCAAAGTTAATATTTTCCTCACACGGATTTCTAGAGTTACCTCACCCCTGGGGAGGGTAGACGAGCCAGTAAAGCCAAATATGTTATATATAGAGGGAATCAAAAATTCTCCTTTAGACCCATTTTCTTAAATGTTTCATAGAATAGGATCTCGACGGAACTACCTCCATCGATTAGTATCTTGGGCATCGCCCATGGTGGCGTCTTTGGTTTCTCCTCCTCGTCTTCATGCTCGGGGATTTCGATGACCACCGTGACCACTTGGGGGTCGTTGTGATTTCTCGGCTGTTTCATCCACTCCTCCATGGGTGGTTCCTTTACCACACTAAAAACTTCGTCACCTTCAAAGTTTCATTTATGAATTCGTCCCGTGATACTTCCTTCAGGTATAGGAGCAGTAATGGCCGAGTGGGATATCGTGTTGCACCCCAGATATTGTGCCTCGCGTGGAATTTACAAGCGATGTACATGTGGTAATATCACATGCTGAGTTGCGGGTTGTGCGATATGCTCTTGGAGTTTATCGTCGTTGATCATGTCTTGCACCATTTTCTTCGGATCTCTGCACGAGTCTGTCGGGTGGCTATAGAACTGATGGAATTCGCATAAATTTGTTCTGTCCTTAGCGTACTGAGGTTGTTGTCCTCTATTCCATGGGAAATTTATCTTGTATTTTCCGTCGACCTTCTTAAAGATCTTGGAGATGAGGGTGTTAAGCTTTGTGTAGACCGGGTCCACAAACTTTTCCTTCTTTTGCTGGGCCTGATCTCGCCCTTTCCACCCTCCACTTCGATGTTTATCGAAGCGTGTGGATCCATTGTTGGGTCGATCTGTACCTCTAGATTGTGTTTGGGGGTTTTGTGGTTCGACCACGTTGGTCCCTTTACAGTTTCCTTTAACCAGCCTGTTATAGGTTCCGTCTTGGAGTTCCTCCAGTGCCATGTAGTCCTCCAGGATTTCTCTCAACTTTCCTAATCATGGTGGCATCATCTCATACATTCGGACGAATATAGGGTATGTCTTTCTTAGGCTATTCTTGAAGCCTAGGATCGCGTAGGCTTCTGGAACCTTACTAATTTCGGTACATAAATTTCTCAATTGAGCCAGTAGAGCTCGATGAGGAAGTCCTCCTTCTAAATTTTTTAGAGTCAAAACTTCCAAAGTATTGTGATACGTTAACTGTTAGAGCATTGCATGGTTGAACCCACCAAGCGTTGGTATGTCAAGTTTGGTTGTCATATTTTAGTGAATCAAAACTCATGTTAAGATTCGCTTGATTATGTACTAGAGTCAACTTCGTATAGGTTAGCTTGAAAGTATTAGGATATGAGACATTACAAGTATTGTGAAGTCTTGAAGATGTGAAAAAGAAAGGAGTTACAACGCCAAAAATCATCCTTCCACTTGAGGTTAGTGATATTTGACTTGAACTGTTTCATTCCTTAACGTATCTTTCAAGTCGTGCATATTAAAAACATAACCGCGAAGCATATTTGAACTCTAGATAGACATAGTATTAAGGAATATAATACGAGGTTTATTGCTTAACCATTAAACTTTGTAGATAAGACATCTCCATAATCACTTGAATGCTATTGTGATTATTTATGGGTATGAGGTGAGGATTTCATCCTAGGGAACAATGTTTACATGTGTTCTAAGGAAGTAAGTTCATAAACTTGTTTGTGAACCGAAAAGGATATTTACAGGTGTTATTGGTTTTGTTATTCATTGCATATCTTATGAACAACCAATATGTGTGATAGAGTATAACCGCTCACAATTTGTTGTGTTATTGGTAGAACTATTCACAAAGGCCTGACTTATGTATTGGTATGACTTTTATTAGTAAAACCGATCTTAACTAATCACCTGTGGTATGATCGGATTTTGTATGTCTGACCAATTAAAGGGAAAGGGCGAACCGATCCTTGTAAGAGGTGCATTACATGAAAGGGAACTGATCCTTGTATGGGGTGCAACAAGGTTTATAACAGAAAGGGAATCGATCCTATGGACATGTGCAACACGTTTTTAGGCAAAGGAGAACTGATCCTATGGACATGTGCAACACATATAAGTGAGATACCATATATATGTGGGGAACCGATCCTAGTACCTAGTCAGCCGAATTTTTGGAAAGCTAGTGTGACTATGCACAATACTCACATGGAGGTAGAACCGAAACTTGTTTTGGTAGAACCGTAAACCCATGATTGTGATTGAATGTTGGTTTGATCAATCGCATAATTCTTGAAAGTCAGATGAACCAATTCTAAACTTGCACTACACCAAATTCAGTGATTAGAAACGGTAGGTGGCAGTTGCAAAGTAGGGTCGCAACAGTTCTTCTCTGTTACGAAAGTCGATGTTGCAAGCAACGGCCATAATGCCGTTGCAAATTTTTGGTCGCAACAGTTTGGAACTGTTGCAACGTCAAAAAGTCGCAACTGTTTCTATCTGTTGCGAAATTAGATGGTCGCAACAGTTTTAAACAGTTGCGAAACAGGAGTTACCAATTCTCGCAACAGGCTACTGCAGTTGCGAAATTTTTTCAACATCAAAAAAATAGTGGTTTTGACCAGTCAAAACCATGTGAACATTACAGTTCCCTGTAACAAAACCAAGTTTCCCTGACTATCAAAACCAGCCAAATTAAGTTAAAATCAGGTTCTTAATCCACCAAAATTATCAATAAAATATTTTTCCTTCAATTTAATTCACCATAACATTCAATGATTAACTCCATATACACAAAAAGTAAGACACACATTACAAAAGTTCCAAGGCCATACAAGTTTTATGTGTAGTATCAAAAAAAATGACAAGTATACTATTCGTTTTTCGGATACAATAAAATGAAGAACCTTGAACTTTGCCGAGGAGATTATGGTAACCATCAGTTAAAGCATTTATGCTTGAAGCCTTTTTCTCATCTCCTCCAACACCTACACCTGAAAAATACAAAACTATGCCATCATGAAAAATGCATAAATCCTACTGCAATAAACTCAATGATTCACTCCTAGATAATAAGTGAATCATATTACCGTTATGTATGGGGATACTAGTTCTCAATGAAAATTTAATATGGGAAAAGCTTACATAGTTATGACTTACATTACCTATAATTCCAACACCTGCTAGAACAATCCCCAACCAATAAATAGCATTCATGACCTCCCATAGATAAAAATGGGAAGAGATACAAAGTATGGAAAGTCCACACCCGGAAGATGGTTGAATAACAGAAACCTGTAAAAAGTGCACAAAAGGGATAATCGGAATATATTACTCATCCAACTGAACAATAATGGCTCGGAAACCAATTGGATTCCAGTATGTGATACAAAATTGTTTGAACTGAACTTACCGGATCTTTGGACAAATCCTTAACATCAACAAAGTGGTTAATCAACACATTATTTTGGAATAGACAGGATGGCCATATCTCACTAAAGCATATCTACAAGAGCAAAAAAAGTGCAGAAGTAGTTAGTATATTTCAACGGAAAACAGAGTTTAAAGAGAGCAAGAGAGATAAATATTGCACCCTGGTTGAATTTTTTATGGACAGTACAAAAGGATCAAGATCATCCTTAGCCGAAACAGTGATGCAAGGCACCTCAGAACCTGTTGTCTTCACCATGACCAACAACATTCACTAACAATTCTGTTTCTCTTTTCCATGACTTCTCATCGGAACTGCGGGAAGAAGTTTTACCATTATCACTAACAAGTAGTCACCAGCAAAATAAAATATCATACTCAAGTTGTACACTTGACGTTATAATAAGATGTATCAAATGTCGTACTTATAAAATACTACATAAAAACATTCGACCTCTGCGCCAGTTGATAAAAATAAAACTTACCCTTAATTGTCTCCAACTTGATAATATCAATCCATCTCAATTCCTCTTGGAATTTATATTCATACAGTGGTATGCAGATACCGATATAAAAGTATTGAAGGAGGTATATGTTGTGTACTTGGTGTTCGAAGAGAATCACCTGCAGGGTAATCAAACAAACCCCAAAAAGTTCAACCTAAAAAAGTCAAATTGAGGTCAAGAAACACAAAATCTCACAATTCCAAGAAACATGGATGGATTCACCCTTTACTTCCAAGTACTGCGAATCACCAACATTTTCATCCACGATTACTATAAAACCTTCTCAAATACCAAAGTCAAATTTCACAAGATTAAATGTCATTATTGGGTAATGCAAAATACCTTCCACAGAACTAGATTAACCGGGTGTATACAACTCCCAACTCCTTTCCTTTCTAAATCTATCCAAAAACCCTTATTCTGCAGCCTACACAAAAACAAGTCACGGAACGCTAGATCTCAAGATACAATAAAATATCTAACACAAAAATGTATACAGTGTTAAGAACCCTAACTAATGCCAAGCACAATAACTAAGAAGGCCAGTTGCATATGAAGAAACAGAAGAAACATATTGCTACCTCAAACCATATGAAGTATGATCCTTTCTGACAGTGGTTGTTCTAACTCTTATCTCCTCATCAAGACTGTTTATATTTCTTTAATGTTTTCGCAGCATGGTGAAAATCAACTATAGCTTGAAATTGGGAGATTGTATTACTCAAACTACTGAGATAAACATGTCAGCATATATAAAAACTGAACAAAACAAATCACAAGTAAATGGACAATCCAGCTGCAATACCTATTTCTTTCCTCAATTTCCTATGTCCTCCATCTAGCTGCAATTCAGAAGTGGAATCAAGAACTTGAGCTTTCCTACAACTGAAAAATCATTTAGAATTTAGAAGAATAAAAACAATGGAGCACCATAAAAAGTCACATTTGTGTTTAATAAATTTCCCAATTTAGGAACATGCTGAAATAATATGAGATTCATATGTTAAACTATATCTTGAGTGTTCAAGGTTTACAAGATTTAGGTTACTTACAAAACAGCAGCAAGAAACTTTACCTTTGGTTATCATGTTATCAAATAATACATTTACACTACCCTGAAGTTCCTTCCTACATCATTTGTATGTCCACTGCCACCTAGTATCACTTTCTATTACCAGATACACGACCTGAACTCTACCAACAGAAAAACTTCTCTCTCCGACCTTTACCACCATCACCAGATACCTCGTATATCACCTTCTCGCGTCCATACCGACAATCCACACAGAAGATCATACCATCTCCTCACACAGCGCACCATCAGTTTTCTCCTACTTGCACCCTACAAAACAACACTATCAAGAGTTGTTATCAATTATCTAAACCAAGGAACATAAAACACGATTGTAAACCCATAATTGAAGTAGTGGTGGAACTGAACTGTCTGAGATAGATGGTTGTGAAGATGGGGATGTATGAGAACAAGCTGGTGGTAGAGAATAGTGGATAGTATACTAATTTAGGTGATGGAAAAGATGGTGCAACTCATGCATCTGTGGATACTTTCTCAAGCAGGCGAGGGGTGCAATCGATTGTGTATTTCTATTACCTTAGTATCATCCATTTTATATCTCCAATTATTATTTAAACCCCTAAAATTTCGAATTAGATACAAACCCAACAATTTCATTCATTCAAGAACTCTAAATTATCTGAATTTGATGCTTAACCATCAAATTATATAAAAACCCTAAATTGACATAAACCTAATTTCCCTGTTTTACAAAAACTTCAATTCAAGGAAGAGGTTTTGAAAGAAGAAAAAAAATGTGAAAAAGGATATGAAAGTGTTGACAGGATTGAATTTGTAATGAACAGGAGAAGTATGACAAGCTAAATGATAGATCTGATCAACTTCCAACAGCAATGGTTCAACAACATCATGTCTAATCATTTCAAATTTAGGATTACAATGATGCAGAGAATTTCTTTCCTCCCTGCAAAGAAATTATCAACACCAATAACATTATCAATTGCTTATATGTTCACAAATCACAAGTTATAACTCAAAATATTCACATAATACTAACCACCACAAGTGATTGAAAATCATCGATCGAAGCTTTAGGTCTACCATACATCAATAAGATTACCCCCTTTCGTAAATATCAGCAGCGACAACCCAAAATCAGAAATACAATAATAATGGAAAATATTATTATCCAATCCAGATCTACCTGTTCATCAGAAACATCAGATATGTTTTAAGTAAATTTAGGGTTAGGTTTTTGTTTTCAATTTTATCGATAGCCAAAGATGCAACAAACGTAGATGAAGAACCTAGGTTTTCATTTGAACGATTTGAAGACATTGATCGAATGATTTTATTTTTTGAGAGAGAAAGAAAATGAATTAAAGAAGATAACGAAAGAGGAAGAGAAGAGAATGAGAGGTAGAGCTTGATGTAGAGAAGATAAGATAAGAGAATGAGAGGTGTTTCTCGATAAAGATAAAGACTGAGTCATCTTTGAAGCTGATTCCGAGCATGTGAATGAGCTGAAAACGAGTCAGCTTCAAAGTGTGGGTAGCCACGCACACAAGTCGCACGCGTACAACTCAATTCTGTTGCGAATCGCAACAGAAACAAACTGTTGCAAGTTTTGCAACTATTCTCCGCTGTTGCGGAATCTAGTTACTAATCCTTGAATTTGGTGTGGTGTTGTTTGGAAGTGTGGAAAATCGGTTTCAAGGTTGTAAGTGTGAAAGATAACTTACAAAGTTAAGATGTCAAAAAACTTTGAACACGTGTTGTGAATGTTTATTTCTTTAATTGTTCAAAGATATTCCTTAACGTCTAAGGGAAGAGAATCCCAGGATCGAAACATAAGTAAGTTAAGAATCTTTTAATTAAGGTTATTAATTTCATTTTGTAGGGAAATTATAGAATTAGTAATGTGCATTTACTAATTATAATTTCCGAGAGATTTCGATCGTTATTTTTGGACAAAGCATTTCCAGGAATTATGAAAACTGAATCTGTGCTTTAATGAGTATCTTGAGAATATTTTCAGTTTTGGAAATTCCTTGGTGTTCAAACTTCCTTGTCTATAAATACTCGAAGTTTTCCTTTCTAGAAAACTAATCATTCGTAACAACAGATTTACTCTTTTTTTGTTGTTACTGGTGTAGCTGCTTATTCGGAGAGGAGAGTAACCTAATTAGGCGAAATATCTTACGGCCGCTCAGTTTAAAGTCTTCTTTGGGAATGAGAAGCACTAGCGCGACCCGTTGGTGGGAAACTAGATAATTGCTATTTATCTTTTGTTTTCGATTGATTTGATTGACTAACGACGGTTAAAATCTGATTGCACCTAGTTTCTTTATTCTTGAGAATCTTCTCTTCTGATATAAGATTCACTCAAACTAGTTCATAGTTTCGACAGGGATCTTTAGATTGTTGTTAGTTCTAAATACGATCTTGTATAATCCATTGTGAACAGACTCCGTTCTGTGCGTGATTGATCACAAGAGATTCAAGTGATTGTGTGCAGTTTTTATTGAAGATTAAAGAAGATTTGAAGACAAAGAAGATATTGAAGATATGACTTGGGTTTTTTAATCTTTGGTAAGCACAATACTTGTTTCGGTAAAAGAGAATCCAATTAATAATCGGTTTATCCTTGTAGTAGACTGGATTGATTAATTGAGTAGATCGGCATCAACGCGGTTCTTCGGATTAAAGATGTTGTTGGATTAAACTTAATAGATTACCTTTGGGTGATTGAATATAAGATAGATCTAAGGACCTGACGAAGGAGTTTATGTTGATATAAACGGAAGAGACTTTGTCCGACTCATATCACTTGGTTGAATAGAGTTGATACCAAACAGATTTGTTGTTCCTTTTCTTAGAGAGTTGTTCCAAGTACGTGACTTATTTATAAGTTGTAGGCGTGGGAATACAGAAGGAACTAGGTGAACTATAGGGTTAGTTACTTGGTCTCAACTATACGAAGTTAGTGTAATTTTGTGTAGCGGCTTAATTCTGAGAGTATTCAATTATGGACTAGCTCCCGGGGTTTTTCTGTATTTGCGGTTTCCTCGTTAACAAAATCTTGTTGTGTCATTTACTTTTATATTCCTCATTATAATTGTTTTATTATAATTAAAGTAAATTACACAAACGTTAATTCCTATTTACTTGATAAGCAATCCTATCGTGTTTGGTTAAGTCTGAACCTTTGTATCAAGTAAACATACTTCGTTGTTGTATTGTCTCGATCTCGTATCCATAGACGATCACACGAAGTGTGAACCGATTAGTTGTATTGTCTCGACTCAGTCCATAGACAATCACTTTCGGAGAAAGGACTTATAGGTAGGAAAAGTTTTAGCTTGAGGTATATTTGGGTACCCTCGCCCTTTTCAATTGGTATCAAAGAAGGCAAACACGAAAAGATCTAAAAATATGTGTTTGGTGCGATCCAACCTATAAGAATGAATCCAAAGGATGATTTAGTTAACGTAATACCAAGATCAGATGACTCAAAATTGTTTGAAGGAATGTCAAACACTGAAATTGTTGAGTCGCTTTGTTCAAAAGAATTTTGGACATTCGACGAATGTCGCTTATATCTTAATCTCACTGAAGATGCTTCTAGCAAGGTTGATAGAAAACTTTCTGAATTTGCAGAAATGGAAAAACAACTCTCTGACTTAAAGAATGAGATTGAGATATATGCACAAAAGGAAGATGAGTCACTATCTAAAACACTCAAGATCCTTAAAGACTCTAGTAGAGTTCAAAATGAAGTTGATGAGTTCCTCAAAGAACTTGACTACTCAAAGAAAAATAATAATTCTAGACGAAATCAACTCATTCATGAGTATTTGATGAAATATACCTCAGAAGAATCTGATATTCTTCAAGAAGACTCTCACTATAACTCTTCAGAAGAATTCCTTCTTGAAAAACATAATGACTCTGATATAGGTTGTAAAACCAGTCATGACTTGTCAAGTGAAATTTCATTGACAAATAGCTTCATGTCAACACCTAGTATGTCTAAGTTGTCACAACCTGGACAAACTAATATTGGTCAGAGAACCGATTGTTCTCTATCCCTTATCAAGTTTAGATACTTGGTTATTGGTAATATCTGAATCCGTATCCACATCCGAATACACGTTTGTATTGGTGATAAAAACAAAGAAAAATGGGAATATTTCTTCTTCTATCTTCTCCGACCACAAAGAGACTTCTACAGCAAAAAAGGGTTCAAAAACTCTTCACTTGTGATTTTTGCATGTTCGATTCAAGTGGAAATTTTTGCTTCAATCAATCTTAAGTTGCAACAAGAACAAAGGGTTTGTATCGAATCGCTCCAATTCAACTCAAGCAAGGAGTTTCAACACTCAACAGGGCATATCGATTGTAAGTGGATTCTTATTCTCTTTGTTGATTCAATGGCTAATAGGGGTAGAAGAAATTTCAATATTGGAGAAAGTTAAAATAGAAATGATATGCTCCACACAACTAGGAACATCAATTATGACAACATGCCTAGTCTCACCTATGATGTAAGTTCTCAAAATTACATTGTGAATGATGAATGCCTTATGAAGTTCGGTTCAATTAAAGAACCCATCATGGAAATGTTATTTGTCAAGGTTTCGAATACGAAATATATGAATTTTGTGAAGCATCGAGAATGGGGTATCATTCATGAAAGACCTTTCAAGGAAACTCTGGACCTTGTGAAGCTATTTTATGCCAATATGCATGAAATGAACTTTGAAGGTTGTACTTTTTGTACTGTGATTGGTACAAGATCGTTTGAAGTCAACAAACAAGTAATTTCGGAATTGATTCTCTATCCTTTCATGAATACCTTCTTACCATGTTCGGATGAAAGGTATAGAGTTGACAACAATACCATCTCTTCAGTAATTGGTGGAACATGGTCAGGAAACTCCCTTCTTATTCACAATGTTGAATTTCATCTCAAAGTCTTTGGAAAACTAGCTTGTGCAAACCTGTGTCCTAGCAATATTGGTGGCTCTCTAAAAGAGTCACAGAAACAATACATGCAAGTGCACAGGGTCAGTTGCAGTAAGTGTGCAAGCAGGGATTGTCCACAGGGACAAGGTGGGCAAATATTTTCTATTTTTGGTTTCTTGCTTCTTTTGCTAACTTGTTCTTAGGGGCAGTGAACAGTGAGGTTGTGTGGTGTTATTAACACCACAGTGGACAATTGATGGGCTGTAGAGACAGCAATGGAACAAGAGAAAAAATTGAAGGAAAACAGAAAAATAAAAGTGGACAGTGAAGGTGGATGAGTGAAGATGTTATGGATGGAATAGGTGAGAACTAGGGGTTTGAATTCACCCTAGCTTAAGCTATGCATTCTCCTATAGACATGTTAAACTCAACTATGTTCTATTATTTCCAAAGCACTAATTGTCTTTCTAAGGTACAACTAGTCAAAAGATTTATGAATTCAGCTTCAGTTGCAGCTTATCAACAGCTCATGAACCTAACTACAAAGTATACTTGGCATACATTGTGAGAGTGATCTGTCACTAAACTAAGTTCATTCAAACTTGCTTAACATTCAGGAATACTACACAACAGGGCTAGG
>NC_039358.1:10738697-10808969 GCF_003573695.1 Papaver somniferum
AAAAAATTCCTTACTGTTCTCGCGATTTTGATGTCGACCCATGCTTTATCTTCTCTTCCTCCTGCTCCTTCTACGTTTCTAGCTTCATAGCCATCAACCTAGTTCGTCACTTTCACACGCCAACAGTGAGAAGAGGGGCGTGAAATCGACGAACTCGACTGATAGCTAGTAGGGGAGGTCAGTGGTGATGATGGGTTTTAGTTGTTAGGGTTGTAGGGTGGCTGTGGTGGCTGGTAGGGGCGGAGAAGGTTGTGGCAGGGAGTAGGTGGATCTGTTGCAGAGGGATGGGGGAGAAGATGGAGAAGAAGGTGGTCGATGGAAAATTGGGTAAGGTCTGTTTGGCTGACGGGTATAGGTGTTAGGTGCTCGGGTGTTGGGCGGTTGTAGCAAATTGGATGAACAACGAGGATGAGCCGTGGGATGTGGAGATGATGGATCGATCTAACGACGAGATGGAAGGAAGCGAGGAGCGACCGTTGGATGCGGAAGTACAACGAAACTGACGGCTCAAGATGGAGTTAGGTGCTATAGTGTTTTTCAGGATCTTCAGATTTTGATGCACTATGATGAAGCGACCGTACGATGCTGAGATGATCCAATCCGACGGCTGAATATGAAGGCGGGTATGGATATTGGAAATGGGTTTGGGTGAGGGTTTTGGGCCTTGGGTATGCCAAGCCCATATCTTCTTTAAGAACAATTCTTCCTCTTCAAGCCCATTTCTAGCCTTTTGGTCTTGCGCACAACATTCTTCGCGGCTTCCTTGTGTGATTCCTCTTGGCTTCCACCACTTTTCTGCTCTTTTTGCTCTTCTATTCATCCAAACTTTATTTATTACCTAAAAATGCAAAATTATTTAATAAAAATATTTATTCTTGAAAACAAAGAAAATACAGAATATGGGATAAAATGTAGAATTAATGCACAAAAGATGAGTTAAATGCCAACAAAAAGATATAGAAATATGCACTTTTTAGGACTCATCAAATACCCCCAAACCTGAGTTTTACTTGTCCTCAAGTAAAACAAAACTAAGGAAATCCTACCTATACCACTGTCGCTGGTCTCTCGAATGCATTTAGCGTATGCACTAAGCCTTTTAAACCACTAAGTGTCCCTAGTGGACGAGTTGAAGTCTCGTGAAGGTTTGCTTAGAACGTACCTACAAAGTTCTAGGCCAAAATATAAGCTCAGATTCCATCAAATGTGACATGTGCAAGTCAGTTAAGCTCAAAGCAAAATGGAGATGTCAATCTAGCTATCAAGGCACAATCCTAGCACTGATAACAAAAAAAAGACATGTGATAAGAGTGTAAAGTGTATCTACACATGTGTAAAGAAAGATCGGATGTTATGACTACTAATCACCAAGAGATAGTTTCTCAGGCTAAGAACCAAGGTCGAAATCTAGCTAGCTGTCCGGACTTTACGAGAATTGTGAATGAGTTGGAGGTGTTTCACAATTACTCGCGTTGTACATCAATGGCATACACCCTTCCTTGCTTATTACAATGAAACAACAAAATGACTCTTTACATGACTCTTATTTACATTGACTACTCTCTTTTATTTTTGAAACAAAAGATGATAGAATTGATAAATACATTATTTTTTTTGTATTTTTCTGATATATTTTTTTTTCTGAATATATACATCGTTTTTTTTTTTTTTTTTTTTTTTTTTTTTTTTTTTGCACAAGAACTTGAAATTGATTTTTACATATGGTAGCTCTTTTGATACATAAAAAAAAGAAACAAAAAATTACATGACACTTTGCAAGAGGTAGCCCTTTTTGATGCACCCAATTAAATTCGATGGTTGTCTTTCTTAATGTAACCTCCACCTTCTATCCCAACCAACCAAAGAACAAGCTAGTCAAGTTTCGTTCAGTATTCTAAAGTGATTGGCAATCGTGACTTCCTATCAAACACCTTGAAGATCGAGGCCCTACATGTATTGGTAGATCGTGCGCGTGCAAATTTCTTATCACTATGTGAATTGTGCTAGAATCAGGGTGCCTAAATATCTAGACTAAGACTCCTAATAATTACATATTTGCACAAGAGTCAACATTTCAAGGTAAATGAGCTCCGTTTTTATGTTTTTTTCAATTTTTAATTTTTTATTTTGATTTTTTCATTTTTTTCAAAAAGAAGGAGTTCTTGTTTTCAATTATGGCATATTATCAAAGTATCTACTTTTCACCCCCAAACCTAAACTAAACATTGTCCTCAATGTTTCAAAATGTGAACAAAATTATAATACAACATATGAAGAGGATCATGTTGAGTAGAGAAAAAGGAAAGAGAATACCCGATTTCGGCGAAAGCAATATTAGAACTCCGTTATTCAAGGAAAGAATCCAACATATGTCAGCCGAGATCATATTGGATTAGAAAAATATATACAAAAGGAACAAAAAGGTTTTTAAGAAATTTTATCTACTGGATTATATACAAAAAATTCACCATACACTAACAATCTAAAGAGTTGAGGATCAACCCAAAAGACAAAGTGTAGAGGTTTCAACAGCTTCACACAATAATAATATGATAGGCATGAAAGTGAAGCTGTGAAACAAAATGAGCTACCCCCAAACCTGGATTTTTCAACGGATAAAATTTTGGAAACAAAATCTCGCAGTTTTGGGGGTTCATCATGTACAAGGTCTAACTCAAAGTGAACTGTGCTAGGGACGGGCAAACATGCTAATTCCAACTGTGGTTCCTCAAATGTATTATACTTAGAAGCAAAATATTCCAAGAGGACTTGGGAAGCACACAGTTCTAAACCTAGATTAGGGACTCTCAGAAAAGTCGGTTTGACAATATGGGTACAAACCAAATCTAGGTTGGGTGGAAGGCCATCAGATTGTGACTTATGTAGGAAGATAGGAACATCATTACTAATCACATCAACATCTCCTAAGTCTTCTACACGTGTCACAACATGCTCACAATCATCAAACAAATTGGCAAGATCACAATCAGAGTCATCAACAAATTTATTCTCATGCATTGGCAAATCAGGAGAAATATCACAATGTGACCTAGGTAGAGAATCAGACACATCAAATATATTTTCATGCATATTAGCATTAGTGTCTACAGAAGATTCAACTATTCCTATGTCATGCTCATCTTCACAGAATAATTGTACGAATCCCATGTCAATATCAAAATCATATGAATTACAATGAGTATTAGAAAGAACAACATGCATGAAGGTCGAGGGCGAGAAGCCATATGTTTTTGAACCAACAGGTTCCACAATATTTTCATGTTCTTCTAACATATCATCATAATCATCATCATGGTAGCATGCATATTGGTCCTCATTAACAGTGGTGGTGTCATTAGTCGATTCATGTTCCTCTAAATTAGGTTCATATTCAACATTATTTACATGAATGAGACTAGACACTTCATTAGGGACAACATACATTTCCTCATGAATTTCCTCCTTTTGTAGGTGAAGCAAAATCTGATCTAAATATGCATGAATTCGTGATGTAGATCTATCATAGTCTTGCTTGCAGAGTCTTAAAGCTTCTGTGGTGGAGTCTAAATTCATGGGAGTACCAAATTCTTCATGTTCAAATTGTGGTGAATGGTACATGTGTGCATGGTCATTAGGGTTTACAAAATATTGATCGCAACACTCAAAGGATTGATTATGGTCCCAATGACTACCATTCTCACAATTTATGGGCATTTCATACCTTGGATTTTCTCTAGATTGCCTAAAATTATGCAAAATATGACAATTCTCAACAGGGTGGTCTAAACTACCACATGCGGGACATGCATAGATTTCAGGTTGCCTAAGAAAATTAGATGTGAAAGATTCCTCATGTGATTGCATTTCTAAAGCTGTGATTCGAGCTTCTATTTGATCCATAAGTGATGATTGGGTGAGTGAGGCACTAGCAAAATGTTCATTTTCACGTTGCGATGAATGATGCATGTATGAATAGTCATTAGGGTTCATGTATTGCGGCTCGGGACTTTGAAAATGTCCATAATAATTCCTATGACTATTGACATCATGGTCCGTGGAAGGTTCATAACGTGAAGTTTGTCCATAAGCAAGTTCTCTAAGAGTTTTATTTCCATCCCCAGGAGCAGACCAAAATCCAGACATGATTGGCTCAAAAGCTAAGTAACTATGTTACAAAGCTCAGAATTTGGTTTTTAAAGGGTTTGGATTTTTGGGAAAAATTTGGTTTTGGTGGGAGACATTTTTTTTTTTTGGCAAGTTTGGTTTTAATGGGATAATTTAGAAAAAATTTGGTTGTTAAAATGGGAGCAAGTAAAATTTGGTTTTTGAATGGGAGAAAAGTTTTGGTTTTTGAAATTAGGAGCAAAATTTTGGTGTTTTTTGTTCCTTGTCCTTCTTGTCGATGACCCATGCTTTCTTCTGCTCCTCTGCTACGAATTCAGTTCCCATCAACCTAGTTCTCTCATGTCAAAACCCTAACAGTGGGTAGGGTTAATGAAATGGGTGAAATAGGATGATGGGTTTTGTTGTCGGGTGATGGAGATGGTGGTGTTGTCGGGTGTTTGTGGTGGTGGTGGAACTCGAGGTCTGGTGGTGGCAGTGGAGTTGCAGGCGATGGGGAAGAGAGAAACTGGTTTTGGGAAGATGAGAAGGAAGAGATCGATGGGATTAGGATTAGGGGTTGTTTGGTTGGGAATAGGGTATGTGTTGCTATGGTGTGAGGCGGAGACCTCAAGAGTTGATGTACGGCGATGAAAATCCGTTGGACGATCCCATATAGATTGAATCGAACGGCTACGATGGAGAGGTATGTGTCGACCGTTGGATTATGGGATACAACAAAATTGACGACACCAGATGGAGTTAGGTGTTGTAGTGTTAAGCGGAAGTATCGAGGTTTGATGCGCAGGCAAAGAATCGACCGTAGGATCTAAATGTGATCTAATCTGAAGGCTTGGAATTTAGTTACTATGGTGTGTGATAGGAGCTTCAGATTTTGATGCGCGATGAAGGAGCGACCATCGGATGATGAGATGGATCCAATCCGACGGTTGAAAATGGAGGCGGGTATGGATATAGAAAATGGGTTTGGGTAAGGGTTTTGGGCCTTGGGTATGCCAAGCCCATATCTTCTTTAAGAACAATTCTTCCTTCTTGAGCCCATTCCTAGCTTTTTGGACGTGCGCTCCATTCTTTGCGTCTTCCTTGCGTAATTTCTTCCGGCTTTTCACTACTTTTCTGCTCTTTTCCGCTCTGCTATTCATCCAAACTTTATTTATTACCTAAAAATGCAAAATTAAGTAAGAAAAATATTTATTCTTGAAAACAATGAAAATACAGAATATGGGATAAAATGTAGAATTAATGATCAAAAGATGAGTTAAATGCCAACAAAAAGGGATAAATATATACAATATTTGGCACTCATCAAATACCCTCAAACCTGAATTTTACTTGTCCTCAAGTAAAACAAAACTAAGGAAATCCTAACTATACCACTGTCGCTGGTCTCTCGAATGCATTTAGCGTATGCACTAAGCCTTTTAAACCACTAAGTGTCCCTAGTGGACGAGTTGAAGTCTCGTGAAGGTTTGCTAGAGGTGTGCCTACAAAACCTAAGAACAAAATATAAGCTCATATTCCATCAAATGTGACATGTGCAAAACAGTTTAAGCTCACAGCAAAATGGAGATGTCAACCTAGCTATTAAAGGCACAATCCTAGCACTGATAACAAAAAAAGACATGTGATAAGAGTGTAAAGTGTATCTACACATGTGTAAAGAAAGATCTGAAGTCATGACTACTAATCACCAAGAGATAGTTTCTCAGGCTAAGAACTGAGGTCGAAATCTAGCTAGCTGTCCGGACTTTACGAGAATTGTGAATGAGTTGGAGGTATTTCACAATTACTCGCGTTGTACATCAATGGCATACACCCTCCTTGCTTATTACAATGAAACAACAAAATGACTCTTTACATGACTCTTATTTACATTGACTATTCTCTTTTTATTTTTGGAACAAGAGATGATGGAATTGATAAATACTTGATTTTTTTGGAAACACTTTTGATACATGTACAAAAGGAAACAAAAGATTACATGACACTTTGCAAGAGGTAGCCCTTTTTGATGCACCCAGTTAAATTCGATGGTTGTCTTTCTTAATGTAACCTCCACCTTCTATCCCAACCAACCAAAGAACAAGCTAGTCAAGTTTCGTTCAGTATTCTAAAGTGATTGGCAATCGTAACTTCCTATCAAACACCTTGAAGATGGAGGCCATACATGTATTGGTAGATCGTGCGCGTGCAAATTTCTTATCACTATGTGAATTGTGCTAGAATCAGGGTGCCTAAATATCTAGACTAAGACTCCTAATAATTACATATTTGCACAAGAGTCAACATTTCAAGGTAAATGAGCTCCATTTTTATGATTTTTTAATTTTTTAATTTTTTATTTTGATTTTTCAATTTTTTTGGAATTTTTCAATTTTTTCAAAAAGATGGAGTTTTGTTTTCAATTATGGCATATTATCAAAGTATCTACTTTTCACCCCCAAACCTAAACTAAACATTGTCCTCAATGTTTCAAAATATGAACAAAATTATAATACAACATATGAAGAGGATCATGTTGAGTAGAGAAAAAGGAAAGAGAATACCCGATTTCGGCGAAAGCAAGATTAGACTCCGTTATTCAAGGAAAAAAATCCAACATATTTCAGCCGAGATCATATTGGATTAGCAAAATATATACAAAAGGAACAAAAGGGTTTTAAGAAATTTTATCTACTGGATTATATACAAAAAATTCACCATACACCAAAAGTCTAAAGAGTTGAGGATCAACCCAAAAGACAAAGTGTAGCGGTTTCAACAACTTCACACAATAATAATATGATAGGCATGAAAGTGAAGCTGTGAAACAAAATGAGCTACCCCCAAACCTGGATTTTTCAACGGATAAAATTTTGGAAACAAAATCTCGCAGTTTTGGGGGTTCATCATGTACAAGGTCTAACTCAAAGTGAACTGTGCTAGGGACGGGCAAACATGCTAATTCCAACTGTGGTTCCTCAAATGTATTATACTTAGATGCAAAATAGTCCAAAAGGACTTGGGAAGCACACAGTTCCAAACCTAGATTAGGGACTCTCAGAAAAGTTGGTTTGACAATATGGGTACAAACCAAATCTAGGTTGGGTGGAAGGCCATTAGATTGTGACTTATGTAGGACGATAGGCACATCATTACTAATCACGTCAACATCTCCTAAGTCTTCTACACGTGTCACAACATGCTCACAATCATCAAACAAATTGGCAAGATCACAATCAGAGTCATCAACATCATCAACAAATTTATTCTCATGCATCGGAAAATCAGGAGAAATATCACAATGTGACCTAGGTAGAGAATCAGACACATCAAATATATTTTCATGCATATTAGCATTAGTGTCTACAGAAGATTCAACTATTCCTATGTCATGCTCATCTTCACAGAATAATTGTACGAATCCCATGTCAATATCAAAATCATATGAATTACAATGAGTATTAGAAAGAACAACATGCATGAAGGTCGAGGGCGAGAAGCCATATGTTTTTGAACCAACAGGTTCCACAATATTTTCATGTTCTTCTAACATATCATCATAATCATCATCATGGTAGCATGCATATTGGTCCTCATTAACAGTGGTGGTGTCATTAGTCGATTCATGTTCCTCTAAATTAGGTTCATATTCAACATTATTTACATGAATGAGACTAGACACTTCATTAGGGACAACATACATTTCCTCATGAATTTCCTCCTTTTGTAGGTGAAGCAAAATATGATCTAAATATGCATGAATTCGTGATGTAGATCTATCATAGTCTTGCTTGCAGAGTCTTAAAGCTTCTGTGGTGGAGTCTAAATTCATGGGAGTACCAAATTCTTCATGTTCAAATTGTGGTGAATGGTACATGTGTGCATGGTCATTAGGGTTTACAAAATATTGATCGCAACCCTCAAAGGATTGATTATGGTCCCAATGACTACCATTCTCACAATTTATGGGCATTTCATACCTTGGATTTTCTCTAGATTGCCTAAAATTATGCAAAATATGACAATTCTCAACAGGGTGGTCTAAACTACCACATGCGGGACATGCATAGATTTCAGGTTGCCTAAGAAAATTAGATGTGACAGATTCCTCATGTGATTGCATTTCTAAAGCTGTGATTCGAGCTTCTATTTGATCCATAAGTGATGATTGTGTGAGTGAGGCTCTAGCAGAATGTTCATTTTCACGTTGTGGCGAATGATGCATGCGTGAATAGTCATTAGGGTTCATGTATTGCGGCTCGGGACTTTGAAAATGTCCATAATAATTCCTATGACTATTGACATCATGGTCCGTGGAAGGTTCATAACGTGAAGTTTGTCCATATGCAAGTTCTCTAAGGGATTTGTTGTACTCCCCAACTGTAGAAAAAGATCTATTCATGATTGTCTCAAAAGCTATGTAAAGAATGTACAAATCTCAGAATTTGGTTTTTAAAGGGTTGGGAAAAATTTGGTTTTGGTGAGAGACATTTTTTTGGTTTTTTTTTTTTAAATTTGGGAGCAAGTTTGGTTTTAATGGGATAAAGAAGAAAAAATTTGGTTGTTAAAATGGGAGCAAGTAAAATTTGGTTTTTGAACGGGAGAAAAGTTTTGGTTTTTGAAATTAGGAGCAAAATTTTGGTTTTTTTTTTTTTTTTTTTAACAGAAAATAAAATTTGGTTTTTGAATGGGAGCAAGCCCACTGTTGCTTTTGTGTTTGCTTTGGCTCAGCTGGTTTGAAAACGTTTGGTGAAACTGAGTCCAAAATCTCGGCCTAGAATTTGGGTACTCGGCCCACTAACGAGTTAACCTAGCGTGATCGGTTACGAGCTCAGCTGGGTTTAAAAACCCAGAATACAAAATACAAGTCCAAATTAAACAAGATCACAAAAATTAAATACAAGCCCACAAATTAAACAAACAAGCCCACAAAAATTAATTACAAACCCAACAGAAAATAAAAAGCCCAAAAATTGGCTTTAATATTACAAGCCCACAATTAAAAATTGGAAGCCCACAATTCGGGTTCTCTGAATGGGTTTACCTTTTTAGCACAGCCCAGCTGCTCTGATATTGTTGCAAAAACCCAGTTGGGCTTTGGTTCTTTTCCTTGGTGGCGTCCCAGCAGAGGAAAACAGGTTCAGAACAGCAGGCCCAACAGCAAATGAAGTGAAGCAGATGCAGATGCAAATGCTATGCAGTGAAATGCAAAAATAGCTAATAAAATTACAAGAAAAACACAACACCATTCCCCGGCAGCGGCGCCAAAAACTTGGTGGCTCTCTAAAAGAGTCACAGAAATAATACCTGCAAGTGCACAGGGTCAGTTGCAGTGAGTTTGCAAGCAGGGTTTGTCCACAGGGACAAGGTGGGAAAATATTTGCTATTTTTGGTTTCTTGCTTCTTTTGCTAACTTGTTCTTAGGGGCAGTGAACAGTGAGGTTGTGTGGTGTTATTAACACCACAGTGGACAATTGATGGGCTGTAGAGACAGCAATGGAACAAGAGAAAAAATTGAAGGAAAACAAAAAAATAAAAGTGGACAGTGAAGGTGGATGAGTGAAGATGTTATGGATGGAATAGGTGAGAACTAGGGGTTTGAATTCACCCTAGCTTAAGCTATGCATTCTCCTATAGACATGTTAAACTCAACTATGTTCTATTATTTCCAAAGCACTAATTGTCTTTCTAAGGTACAACTAGTCAAAAGATTTATGAATTCAGCTTCAGTTGCAGCTTATCAACAGCTCATGAACCTAACTACAAAGTATACTTGGCATACATTGTGAGAGTGATCTGTCACTAAACTAAGTTCATTCAAACTTGCTTAACATTCAGGAATACTACACAACAGGGCTAGGGCTTCGTCAAGTTTTAAACAGGAAATTAAACTAACTAACATGTGAGAAACAAAAATTGAAAGATGGAATTAAACAGCAAAGAACAAACATGAACAGAAATTGAAGAACCCTAAATATTAAATTAAAAATTAAAACTAAAATTAAACAGTGATTAACCCAAATTTGGGGGTATCTCGGCTAACCAAGAACACCCTTTTACATTCCCTGCAACTTGCCTTTTATAGCTTTTCAAAAAGCCCTAATTTTGTGAAACCCTAAAATTCGAAAACCTAAATTTTTAATTGAAAAAATTCCTTACTGTTCTCGCGATTTTGATGTCGACCCATGCTTTATCTTCTCTTCCTCCTGCTCCTGCTACGTTTCTAGCTTCATAGCCATCAACCTAGTTCGTCACTTTCACACGCCAACAGTGAGAAGAGGGGCGTGAAATCGACGAACTCGACTGATAGCTAGTAGGGGAGGTCAGTGGTGATGATGGGTTTTAGTTGTTAGGGTTGTAGGGTGGCTGTGGTGGCTGGTAGGGGCGGAGAAGGTGGTGGCAGGGAGTAGGTGGTGGAGGTGAGGCTGTTGCAGACGGAGGTGAGGGAAGATGGAGTCGATGGAGAAGAGATTAGGTGCTGTTTGGTTTAGGGTATAGGGTTCGGTCGCTATGGTGTGTAGCGGGATCATCGAGTTCGATGTTTGGCGAATCTCGACCGTGGGATATGGAGATGAAAGATCAATCTGACGGTGAGATGAAGTGGATCCTGCAGCGACCGTTGGATTATACAATACAACAAAATTAACGACACCAGATGGAGTTAGGTGTTGTAGTGTTAAGCGGAAGTATCGAGGTTTGATGCGCAGGCAAAGAAGCGACCGTAGGATCTAAATGTGATCTAATCTGAAGGCTTGGAATTTAGGTACTATGGTGTTTTACAGGGACTTCAGATTTTGATGAACGATGAAGAAGCTACCATTGGATGATGAGATGGATCTGATCTAACGGCTGAGAATGGAGGCGGGTATGGATATAGAAAATGGGTTTGGATAAGGGTTTTGGGCCTTGGGTATGCCAAGCCCATATCTTCTTTAAGAACAATTCTTCCTCCTTGAGCCCATTCCTAGCTTTTTGGACGTGCGCTCCATTCTTTGCGGCTTCCTTGCGTAATTTCTTCCGGCTTTTCACTAATTTTCTGCTCTTTTCCGCTCTGCTATTCATCCAAACTTTATTTATTACCTAAAAATGCAAAATTAAGTAAGAAAAATATTTATTCTTGAAAACAATGAAAATACAGAATATGGGATAAAATGTAGAATTACTGCACAAAAGATGAGTTAAATGCCAACAAAAAGGGATAAATATATACATTATTTGGCACTCATCAAATACCCCCAAACCTGAATTTTACTTTTCCTCAAGTAAAACAAAACTAAGGAAATCCTACCTATACCACTGTCGCTGGTCTCTCGAATGCATTTAGCGTATGCACTAAGCCTTTTAAACCACTAAGTGTCCCTAGTGGACGAGTTGAAGTCTCGTGAAGGTTTGCTTAGAACGTACCTACAAAGTTCTAGGCCAAAATATAAGCTCAGATTCCATGAAATGTGACATGTGCAAGACAGTTTAAGCTCACAGCAAAATGGAGATGTCAATCTAGCTATCAAAGGCACAATCCTAGCACTGATAACAAATAAAGACATGTGATAAGAGTGTAAAGTGTATCTACACATGTGTAAAGAAAGATCTGAAGTTATGACTACTAATCACAAAGAGATAGTTTCTCAGGCTAAGAACTGAGGTCGAAATCTAGCTAGCTGTCCGGACTTTACGAGAATTGTGAATGAGTTGGAGGTATTTCACAATTACTCGCGTTGTACATCAATGGCATACACCCTCCTTGCTTATTACAAAAAAACAACAAAAGATGACTCTTTACATGACTCTTATTTACATTGACTATTCTCTTTTATTTTTGGAACAAGAGATGATGGAATTGATAAGTACTTGATTTTTTTTTTTTTTTTTTTTTTTGAACAAGGAAACACTTTTGATACAAACACAAAAGGAAACAAAAGATTACATGACACTTTGCAAGAGGTAGCCCTTTTTGATGCACCCAGTTAAATTCGATGGTTGTCTTTCTTAATGTAACCTCCACCTTCTATCCCAACCAACCAAAGAACAAGCTAGTCAAGTTTCGTTCAGTATTCTAAAGTGATTGGCAATCGTAACTTCCTATCAAACACCTTGAAGATCGAGGCCATACATGTATTGGTAGATCGTGCGCGTGCAAATTTCTTATCACTATGTGAATTGTGCTAGAATCAGGGTGCCTAAATATCTAGACTAAGACTCCTAATAATTACATATTTGCACAAGAGTCAACATTTCAAGGTAAATGAGCTCCATTTTTTTTATGATTTTTCATTTTTTAATTTTTTTTTGGAATTTTTCAATTTTTTCAAAAGAAGGAGTTCGTTTTCAATTATAGCATATTATCGTGGTATCTACTCTATACCCCCAAACCTAAACTAAACATTGTCCTCAATGTTTCAAAATATGGAAAGAATTAAAATGCAACATATGGAAAGGGACATGCTGAGTAGAGTAAAAGGAGAGAGAATACCCGATTTCGGCGAAAGCAGAATTAAAACTCCGTTATCCAAGGAAAAACTCCAACATATTCGGAGTCACAATGGATGAGCACAAAATATATACAAAAGGAAATTTAACTAACACATTATCTACAAGAAAATTTGGTTTTTAATGGGATTGGACTTTTTGGGAAAAATTTGGTTTTGTCGGGAGACATTTGGTTTTGATGGGAAAAAGAAAATTTTTGGTTTTTAGGGAAACATTTGGAAAACTTTGGTTTTTATGGGAGAAAAACATTTGGTTTTTAATGGGATAAGGAGACCAAGCCCACTGTTGGGTTTTGCGAAGCCCAGCTACGTTTTTGAAAAACAGGCCCACTGCTGGCGAGTAAAGCTCACTGTTGGTTTTTGGAATTTTGAAATTTTGGCCCACTTGAACTTTGGTTCAGGCCCACAGTTCAGAAACAAGCCCAGGTAACAATTTGAAATTTGGGCTCTTAAATAGCCAAAGGTCGAGGCCCAACTGGGCTTTTGAAAACGTTTTCTGTTTTTGGGTCAAGCCCACAGTGTAAATGTTTTGTTTTCAAATGGATGTTAAGCCCACAGTCCCAGAAATTTAGTTGGGCTTTGGCTAGCTACTAACTAAAATATGAGGCCCAACTGGGCTTCCAAAAGTTTAGTTTTCTTTAATTCAAACAACAGGCCCAAATCAATCTAAAACCACAAGCCCACAAGAAATTAAACAAACAAGCCCACAAGAAATTAATTACAAACCCAACAGAAAAATGGAAAAAATTATTACAAGCCCACAAATTAAAAATGGAAGCCCACAGGTTGGGTTCTCTTAATGGGTTTAGGCTTACTTGCTTAAGCACAGCCCAGCTGCTCTGTTTTTAGTTGCACAGCCCAGTTGGGCCTTGTTCTTTTCCTTAGCTTGTGTAGCCCAGTTGTGTTTTGGTCTAGCTACAGCAGCAGCAGACAACAACACCAGATCAACTCAGCAACAGCAACAGGCTTGGCCTGGCAGGAAACAGCAGCAGCAGCACCACAGCACAGCAACAGCAACAACAAAAACACAGCACAGCTCCAGCAACAGAAGCAGCACTAGCAGCAGTTCAGTTCAGCAGCAGAGCAACAGGAACAACTTCAGCAACAGCAGCTGCACCAGGGTCAGGCAGCTTCTCCTAGCACCAGCTCCAACAGCACCTGCAAGCAAGAGAAACAACACCAGTTCAGTGCAGCAACAATGCCTAACAGTAACAGCCCAACAGGAGTTTCAGCAAGCAGCAAGGCAATGCACCTGTTGGTTTCAGAAGAGAAGAATCAACAAGCAAGAGCAAAAGCAAAGAAAGAAAAAGCAATTTCGCCGCTACCGAGTCCCCGGCAGCGGCGCCAAAAACTTGGTGGCTCTCTAAAAGAGTCACAGAAATGATACCTGCAAGTGCACAGGGTCAGTTGCAGTGAGTGTGCAAGCAGGGTTTGTCCACAGGGACAAGGTGGGCATATATTTGCTATTTTTGGTTTCTTGCTTCTTTTGCTAACTTGTTCTTAGGGGCAGTGAACAGTGAGGTTGTGTGGTGTTATTAACACCATAGTGGACAATTGATGGGCAGTAGAGACAGCAATGGAACAAGAGAAAAAATTGAAGGAAAACAGAAAAATAAAAGTGGACAGTGAAGGTGGATGAGTGAAGATGTTATGGATGGAATAGGTGAGAACTAGGGGTTTGAATTCACCCTAGCTTAAGCTATGCATTCTCCTATAGACATGTTAAACTCAACTATGTTCTATTATTTCCAAAGCACTAATTGTCTTTCTAAGGTACAACTAGTCAAAAGATTTATGAATTCAGCTTCAGTTGCAGCTTATCAACAGCTCATGAACCTAACTACAAAGTATACTTGGCATACATTGTGAGAGTGATCTGTCACTAAACTAAGTTCATTCAAACTTGCTTAACATTCAGGAATACTACACAACAGGGCTAGGGCTTCGTCAAGTTTTAAACAGGAAATTAAACTAACTAACATGTGAGAAACAAAAATTGAAAGATGGAATTAAACAGCAAAGAACAAACATGAACAGAAATTGAAGAACCCTAAATATTAAATTAAAAATTAAAACTAAAATTAAACAGTGATTAACCCAAATTTGGGGGTATCTCGGCTAACCAAGAACACCCTTTTACATTCCCTGCAACTTGCCTTTTATAGCTTTTCAAAAAGCCCTAATTTTGTGAAACCCTAAAATTCGAAAACCTAAATTTTTAATTGAAAAAATTCCTTACTGTTCTCGCGATTTTGATGTCGACCCATGCTTTATCTTCTCTTCCTCCTGCTCCTTCTACGTTTCTAGCTTCATAGCCATCAACCTAGTTCGTCACTTTCACACGCCAACAGTGAGAAGAGGGGCGTGAAATCGACGAACTCGACTGATAGCTAGTAGGGGAGGTCAGTGGTGATGATGGGTTTTAGTTGTTAGGGTTGTAGGGTGGCTGTGGTGGCTGGTAGGGGCGGAGAAGGTTGTGGCAGGGAGTAGGTGGATCTGTTGCAGAGGGATGGGGGAGAAGATGGAGAAGAAGGTGGTCGATGGAAAATTGGGTAAGGTCTGTTTGGCTGACGGGTATAGGTGTTAGGTGCTCGGGTGTTGGGCGGTTGTAGCAAATTGGATGAACAACGAGGATGAGCCGTGGGATGTGGAGATGATGGATCGATCTAACGACGAGATGGAAGGAAGCGAGGAGCGACCGTTGGATGCGGAAGTACAACGAAACTGACGGCTCAAGATGGAGTTAGGTGCTATAGTGTTTTTCAGGATCTTCAGATTTTGATGCACTATGATGAAGCGACCGTACGATGCTGAGATGATCCAATCCGACGGCTGAATATGAAGGCGGGTATGGATATTGGAAATGGGTTTGGGTGAGGGTTTTGGGCCTTGGGTATGCCAAGCCCATATCTTCTTTAAGAACAATTCTTCCTCTTCAAGCCCAGTTCTAGCCTTTTGGTCTTGCGCACAACATTCTTCGCGGCTTCCTTGTGTGATTCCTCTTGGCTTCCACCACTTTTCTGCTCTTTTTGCTCCGCTATTCATCCAAACTTTATTTATTACCTAAAAATGCAAAATTAGTTAATAAAAATATTTATTCTTGAAAACAAAGAAAATACAGAATATGGGATAAAATGTAGAATTAATGCACAAAATATGAGTTAAATGCCAAGAAAAATATATAGAAATATGCACTTTTTAGCACTCATCAAATACCCCCAAACCTGAATTTTACTTGTCCTCAAGTAAAACAAAACTAAGGAAATCCTACCTATACCACTGTCGCTGGTCTCTCGAATGCATTTAGCGTATGCACTAAGCCTTTTAAACCACTAAGTGTCCCTAGTGGACGAGTTGAAGTCTCGTGAAGGTTTGCTTAGAACGTACCTACAAAGTTCTAGGTCAAAATATAAGCTCAGATTCCATCAAATGTGACATGTGCAAGTCAGTTAAGCTCACAGCAAAATGGAGATGTCAATCTAGCTATCGAAGGCACAATCCTAGCACTGATAACAAATAAGGACATGTGATAAGAGTGTAAAGTGTATCTACACATGTGTAAAGAAAGATCGGATGTTATGACTACTAATCACCAAGAGATAGTTTCTCAGGCTAAGAACCAAGGTCGAAATCTAGCTAGCTGTCCGGACTTTACGAGAATTGTGAATGAGTTGGAGGTGTTTCACAATTACTCGCGTTGTACATCAATGGCATACACCCTTCCTTGCTTATTACAATGAAACAACAAAATGACTCTTTACATGACTCTTATTTACATTGACTATTCTCTTTTTATTTTTGGAACAAGAGATGATGGAATTGATAAATACTTGATTTTTTTTTTTTTTTTTTTTTTTTTTTTTTTTTTTTTTTTTTTTTTTTTTTTTTTTTTTTTTTTTTTTTTTTTTTTTTTTTTTTTTTTTTTTTTTTTTTTTTTTTTTTTTTTTTTTTTTTTTTTTTTTGAATAAGGAAACACTTTTGATACATATACAAAAGGAAACAAAAGATTACATGACACTTTGCAAGAGGTAGCCCTTTTTGATGCACCCAGTTAAATTCGATGGTTGTCTTTCTTAATGTAACCTCCACCTTCTATCCCAACCAACCAAAGAAAAAGCTAGTCAAGTTTCGTTCAGTATTCTAAAGTGATTGGCAATCGTGACTTCCTATCAAACACCTTGAAGATCGAGGCTATACATGTATTGGTAGATCGTGCGCGTGCAAATTTCTTATCACTATGTGAATTGTGCTAGAATCAGGGTGCCTAAATATCTAGACTAAGACTCCTAATAATTACATATTTGCACAAGAGTCAACATTTCAAGGTAAATGAGCTCCATTTTTATGTTTTTTTTTTCAATTTTTTATTTTTTATTTTCATTTTTCATTTTTTTCAAAAAGAAGGAGTTCTTGTTTTCAATTATGGCATGTGATCGTGTTATCTACTCTATACCCCCAAACCTAAACTAAACATTGTCCTCAATGTTTCAAAAGATGTAAAGAATTATAATACAACATATGGAGAGGATTATGCTGAGTAGAGAAAAAGGAAAGAGAATACCCGATTTCGGCGAAAGCAAAATTAGAACTCCATTATTCAAGGCAAAAATCCAACATTTTTTTAGCCGAGATCATATTGGATTAGCACTATATATACAAAAGAGACAAAAGATTTAACTAAGAAACTATCTACAAGAAAATTTGGTTTTTAATGGGATTGGACTTTTGGGAAAAATTTGGTTTTGTCGGGAGACATTTGGTTTTGATGGGAAAAAGAAAATTTTTGGTTTTTAGGGAAACATTTGGAAAACTTTGGTTTTTATGGGAGAAAAACATTTGGTTTTAATGGGATAAGGAGACCAAGCCCACTGTTGGGTTTTGCGAAGCCCAGCTACGTTTTTGAAAAACAGGCCCACTGCTGGCGAGTAAAGCTCACTGTTGTTTTTTTGGAATTTTGAAATTTTGGCCCACTTGAACTTTGGTTCAGGCCCACAGTTCAGAAACAAGCCCAGGTAACAATTTGAAATTTGGGCTCTTAAATAGCCAAAGGTCGAGGCCCAACTGGGCTTTTGAAAACGTTTTCTGTTTTTGGGTCAAGCCCACAGTGTAAATGTTTTGTTTTCAAATGGATGTTAAGCCCACAGTCCCAGAAATTTAGTTGGGCTTTGGCTAGCTACTAACTAAAATATGAGGCCCAACTGGGCTTTCAAAAGTTCAGTTTTCTTTAATTTAAACAACAGGCCCAAATCAATCTAAAACCATGCCCACAAGAAATTAAACAAACAAGCCCACAAGAAATTAATTACAAACCCAACAGAAAGATGGAAAAAATTATTACAAGCCCACAAATTAAAAATGGAAGCCCACAGGTTGGGTTCTCTTAATGGGTTTAGGCTTACTTGCTTAAGCACAGCCCAGCTGCTCAGTTTGGTTGCAAAAGCCCAGTTGGGCTTTGGATCATCCTAAGCTTTTGTCTTTGTTCAGGCCCAGTTGGGCTTGGCTCAACTTGTTAAGCTTGGCAGCAACTTCAGCAGGCCCAGTTGGGCTTGATGGCTCAATTTAGCACCAGGCAGCAGGGGTTGCAGCAGACTTGGCCTGGCACCAGCAGGAGCACCAGCAGGAGCACAAGTTCTAGCAACAATAGTGCAGCACCAGCTCCACAGCAGCAGTTCAGGCTAGCAGCACAGCTCAACAACAGCAACAGGCAGTTTGCAGGCTTGTTTATCAGCAACACCACAAAAGAAAATCAGCAAAGGAAATCAGCAAAGGAAATCAGCAGATGGCAGCACCACTCCCCGGCAGCGGCGCCAAAAACTTGGTGGCTCTCTAAAAGAGTCACAGAAATGATACCTGCAAGTGCACAGGGTCAGTTGCAGTGAGTGTGCAAGCAGGGTTTGTCCACAGGGACAAGGTGGGCATATATTGCTATTTTTGGTTTCTTGCTTCTTTTGCTAACTTGTTCTTAGGGGCAGTGAACAGTGAGGTTGTGTGGTGTTATTAACACCACAGTGGACAATTGATGGGCTGTAGAGACAGCAATGGAACAAGAGAAAAAAATTGAAGGAAAACAGAAAAATAAAAGTGGACAGTGAAGGTGGATGAGTGAAGATGTTATGGATGAAATAGGTGAGAACTAGGGGTTTGAATTCACCCTAGCTTAAGCTATGCATTCTCCTATAGACATGTTAAACTCAACTATGTTCTATTATTTCCAAAGCACTAATTGTCTTTCTAAGGTACAACTAGTCAAAAGATTTATGAATTCAGCTTCAGTTGCAGCTTATCAACAGCTCATGAACCTAACTACAAAGTATACTTGGCATACATTGTGAGAGTGATCTGTCACTAAACTAAGTTCATTCAAACTTGCTTAACATTCAGGAATACTACACAACAGGGCTAGGGCTTCGTCAAGTTTTAAACAGGAAATTAAACTAACTAACATGTGAGAAACAAAAATTGAAAGATGGAATTAAACAGCAAAGAACAAACATGAACAGAAATTGAAGAACCCTAAATATTAAATTGAAAATTAAAACTAAAATTAAACAGTGATTAACCCAAATTTGGGGGTATCTCGGCTAACCAAGAACACCCTTTTACATTCCCTGCAACTTGCCTTTTATAGCTTTTCAAAAAGCCTTAATTTTGTGAAACCCTAAAATTCGAAAACCTAAATTTTTAATTGAAAAAAATTCCTTACTGTTCTCGCGATTTTGATGTCGACCCATGCTTTATCTTCTCTTCCTCCTGCTCCTGCTACGTTTCTAGCTTCATAGCCATCAACCTAGTTCGTCACTTTCACACGCCAACAGTGAGAAGAGGGGCGTGAAATCGACGAACTCGACTGATATCTAGTAGGGGAGGTCAGTGGTGATGATGGGTTTTAGTTGTTAGGGTTGTAGGGTGGATGTGGTGGCTGGTAGGGGCGGAGAAGGTGGTGGCAGGGAGTAGGTGGATCTGTTGCAGAGGGATGGGGGAGAAGATGGAGAAGAAGGTGGTCGATGGAAAATTGGGTAAGGTCTGTTTGGCTGACGGGTATAGGTGTTAGGTGCTCGGGTGTTGGGCGGTTGTAGCAAATTGGATGAACAGCGAGGATGAGCCGTGGGATGTGGAGATGATGGATCGATCTAACGACGAGATGGAAGGAAGCGAGGAGCGACCGTTGGATGCGGAAGTACAACGAAACTGACGGCTCAAGATGGAGTTAGGTGCTATAGTGTTTTTCAGGATCTTCAGATTTTGATGCACTATGATGAAGCGACCGTACGATGCTGAGATGATCCAATCCGACGGCTGAATATGAAGGCGGGTATGGATATTGGAAATGGGTTTGGGTGAGGGTTTTGGGCCTTGGGTATGCCAAGCCCATATCTTCTTTAAGAACAATTCTTCCTCTTCAAGCCCATTTCTAGCCTTTTGGTCTTGCGCACAACATTCTTCGGGCTTCCTTGTGTGATTCCTCTTGGCTTCCACCACTTTTCTGCTCTTTTTGCTCTGCTATTCATCCAAACTTTATTTATTACCTAAAAATGCAAAATTAGTTAATAAAAATATTTATTCTTGAAAACAAAGAAAATACAGAATATGAGATAAAATGTAGAATTAATGCACAAAAGATGAGTTAAATGCCAACAAAAAGATATAGAAATATGCACTTTTTAGGACTCATCAAATATGCATAAGACAAAATGGACTAGAGATGTTGCCGAACTTGTATATCATCTTGTCAGAGGGGTAAATTTTTTGATTTATGTGGACTAATGATCAGACAAATGATCACAATTCGAAAGGGAAAAAGAAGAACTCATGGATTTTCTTGTTTGATCACAAGAATATGCAGCTCTTTTGGAATCGTCTGGACAAACGCCAGGGAAAAGATTCTAAAGAAATTAGGAGAAGGAATTATCAATAGAATGAGAGGAAAAGTCTTCAATGCTGCTCCTCCTATAAGATTTGAAGGGTATCCACAAACTCTTAAGAGAAGACTACAGAGAAAGAATGATTGCATAATAGAACTGATTGATCATTCTACAAACGTCCATCCAGATCTTGCTGAAGCCTTGTGTGGCATCTCAGACAAGTATCAAGATACTTCTTCGGAAGAGGATACTGACTTGGACATCTCGGACTAGGTTTTACAACTATCAGTGTATAATATTATGTATATTATCGTGAGTGTGTGTGTGATGAGCTTTTGTTTAAAGGTTGTATGCCTAGTAAGAACCTTCGTGTAGCAATAATATGTGGTTATGTTTTTAATGCAGTGTATGAACTTCTTTTGGTTTAATTTTTCATTATGACTTATTGCTATGGGATGTTTGATTTCGGTTTTACTACCTTAATATTCGATCTCATATATTGTGAACCCTTATGGTTTGGGTGACTTTTTGATTTAGCAGGATTAAGTTCTATCCCTAGTAGGTAGGCTTTATCAAAGGATCATGAGGGGTTCTGATAGAAACAATATGTGAAAAAGTCACAATATGTTGAATCGGTTTTGATTTATCATAAAAGCATATATGTTTCGATGGTTTTCAACTTTTGCTTGCAATTGTTAAAACCGGTTTTCAACCTTTGTCCGGTAAAGGTTGAGGTGTGATGTTATTATTTTGTGTATACATAAGGATGACAACGTGGTGATATTTCAATATCAATTCTCCCTGGACGAAGATGCTATCATATTGGAGAAGTGGATGCGAAATTTGAGAAAACAATCTTGTTAGTTAATTGTTTTCCTGTTTAAGAAAAGCCTGAGTTTATATTATATATATTTGTTGCTTTTTCTTTACAAAATTTTGGTTCAATTGATATTTATTCTATGATGTGTGTGTGGATGTGTGTTTCAATTGGTTCCGGTTAAGAAAAACTATTGTTATCTTGCTTTATTGTATGGTATCAATTGTTTAAGCTTACAAAATTTTGGTACAATTGATGTGTGTGTGATTCAATTGGTTCTGGTTAAGAAAAACTATTGTTATCTTGTTTTTGTATGGTATCAATTGTTTAGGTTTACAAAATTACGGTGCAATTGCGGTGCTCTTAATGTCCATGGTTGTTTCAGTCCAATTCGATTCCGGATAAGAAACTAAGTTAATTCTGATCATAGTTTGTCTTATCAAAGTGAGGTTTCGGTTATTCAAGTCTAATTGAATGCCTAAACAAGGAATGCTAGTTAACTAACCTAGTACTTTTCTTGTTTAAAATTGAAAGGTATAAGTTTATGGATAATTAGAACCTGATGAGAAAAATGGAGTTTATCTTTATTTTGGCTTATCGAATTAAACGGTTGTTTTTGAACAATCGGTTTAGCAACGGAACTAATGTGCTTAGTTGGTTTTGGTTTGCTAAACTAAATTGGAAAAATTGTTTCGGACAATTGTTTCCTTGGTAACATATCAAAATAAGACTACTTATAGTTTCGGTTTTGATATTGGTTATCAGAACGTGATGTGTGGAACCCTCGTGCCTAACTCTACAGGTTTGCAAGTCTATTAGATTTGTAAGATTCTTTTCGTGTTGTCCTTTATATTTTCGTTTCTTTGTCATTTTTGTGACAAAAAGGGGGAGAAATATATGGAGTAAATAGGTGACGTTGGCATTAATTTTATATTGATTGGCATCGCTAGGGAAAAGAACATTGGTACTTGAATGTTTTATCTAACGAAAGAGTGAAAGCACAGACTAAGGGGGAGTAACATGTCATATAAATTGGTATAACAAAGAAGTGAAGATTGAATATCTACCTATCTTCCTTAGGAGGAGTATTTTCTTTGTTATTATAATGTCAATAGCGGCATTTTCAAGGATTGAATGTAAGCAGTTTTACTGTGCTGTTGAATCAGGAATCAAGCGGATTGTAATGAATTCTTGTAATTTGTTTATACATATGATGTAAGCGTTTTGTCACTAAAATTTACAAAGGGGGATATTATTAGAGCATTGCTCGGTTGAACCCACCAAGCGTTGGTATGTCAAGTTTGGTTGTCATATTTTAGTGAATCAAAACTCATGTTAAGAGTCGCTTGATAATGTACTAGAATCAACTTCGTATAGGTTAGCTTGAAAGTATTAGGATATGAGACATTACAAGTATTGCGAAGTCTTGAAGATGTTAAGAAGCAAGGAGATACAACGACAAAAATCATCCTTCCACTTGAGGTTAGTGATATTTGACTTGAACTGTTTCATTCCCTAACGTATCTTTCAAGTCGTGCATATTGAAAACATAACTGCGAAGCATATTTGAACTCTAGATAGACATAGTATTAAGGAATACAATACGAGGTTTACTTCTTAACCATTAAAATTTGTAGATAAGACATCGCCATAATCATTTGAATGTTATTATGATTATGTATGGGTATGAGGTGAGGATTACATCCTAGGGAACAATGTTTACATGTGTTCTAAGGAAGTAAGTTCATAAACTTGTTTGTGAACCGAAAAGGAAATTGCCAGATGTTATTGGTTTTGTTATTCATTGCATATATTATGAACAACCAATATGTATGATAGAGTATAACCGCTCACAACTTGTTGTGTTCTTGGTAGAACTATTCACAAAGGACTGACTAATATATTGGTATAATTTATTAGTAAAACCGATCTTAAGTAATCACTTGTGGTATGATCGGATTTTGTATGTCTGACCAATCAAAAGGAAAGGGGGAACCAATCCTTGTAAGGGGTGCAGTACATCAAAGGGAACCGATCCTTGTATGGGGTGCAGTAAGGTTTATAGTGGAAAAGGGAACCGATCCTATGGGCGTGTGCAACACATATAAGTTGGATACGATATATATGTGGGGAATTGATCCTAGTACCTAGTCAACCAAATTTTTGGAAAGCTAATGTGACTATGCACAGTATTCACATGGAGGTAGAACCGAAACTTGTTTTGGTAGAACCGTAAACCTATGATTTTGATTGAATGTTGGTTTGATCAATCACATAGTTCTTGAAAGTCAGATGAACCAATTCTAAACTTGTTTGGAAATTTGGAAAATCGGTTTCAAGGTTGTAAGTGTGAAAGAGAACTTAAAAAGTTAAGATGTCGGCAAACTTTGAACACGTGCTATGAATGTTTATTTCTTTAATTGTTCAAAGATATTCCTTAACGGCTAAGGGAAGAGAATCCCAGGAGCGAAACATAAGTAAGTTAAGAATCTTTTAATTAAGGTTATTAATTTCATTTTGTATGGAAATTATAGAATTAGTAATGTGCATTTACTAATTAGATTTTCCGAGAGATTTCGATCGTTATTTTTGGACAAAGCATTTCCAGGAATTATGAAAACTGAATATGTGCTTTAATGAGTATCTTGAGAATATTTTCGGTTTTGGAAATTCCTTGGTGTTCAAACTTCCTTGTTTATAAATACTCAAAGTTTGCCTTTCTAGCAAACTAATCATTCGTAACAACAGATTTACTCTTTTTTTGTTGTTACTGGTGTAGCCGCTTATTCGGAGAGGAGAGTAACCTAATTAGGCGAAATCTCTTACGACCGCTCAGTTTAAATTCTTCTTTAGGATTGAGAAGCTCTAGCGCGACCCGTTGGTGGGAAACTAGATAATTTCGGTTTATCTTTTGTTTTCGATTGATTTGATTGACTAACGACGGTTAAAATCTGATTGCACCTAGTTTGTTTATTCTTGAGAAACTTCTCTTATGATATAAGATTCACTCAAACTAGTTTGGAGTTTCGACAGGGGTCTTTAGACTGTTGTTAGTTCTAAAGACGGTCTTGTGATTATCCATTGTTAACAGTCTCCGTTCTGTGCGTGATTGATCACAAGAGATTCAAGTGATTATATGCAGGTTTTTATTGAAGATTTAAGAAGATTTGAAGACAAAGAAGATATTGAAGATCTGATTTAGGTTTTATAATCTTTGGTGTGCATAATACTTGTTTCGGTAAAAGAGGATCCAATTAATAATCGGTTTATCCTTGTGGTAGATTGAATTGATTAATTGAGTAGATCGGCATCAACACGGTTCTTCGGATTAAAGGTGTTGTTGGCTTAATATCAATCGATTACCTTTGGGTGATTGAATATAAGATAGATCTAAGGACCTGACGAAGGAGTTTATGTTGAGATAAACGGAAGAGCCTTTGTCCGACTCATATGACTTGGTTGAATAGAGTTGATACCAAACAGATTTGTTGTTCCTCTACTATTTGGAATACGAACCAAAGGAATTGTTTCAAGTACGTGTTTTATTTATAAGTTGGAGGCGTGGGAATACAGAAGGAACTAGGTGAACTATAGGGTTAGTAACTTGGTCTCAACTATACGAAGTTAGTGTAATTTTGTGTAGCGGATTAATCCTGAGAGTATTCAATTATGGACTAGGTCCCGGGTTTTTTCTGCATTTGCGGTTTCCTCGTTAACAAAATCTTGTTGTGTCATTTACTTTTATATTCCGCATTATAATTGTTTTACTATAATTAGAGTAAATTACACAAACGTTAATTCCTATTTACTTGATAAACAATCCTATTGTGTATGGTTAAGTCCGAACCTTTGTATCAAATAAACATAATTTGTTGTTGTATTGTCTCAATCTCGTATCCGTAGACGATCAGACGAAGTGTGAACCGATTAGTTGTATTGTCTCGACTCAGTCCATAGACAATCACTTTCGAAGAAAGGACTTATAGGTAGGAAAAGTTTTAGCTTGAGGTATATTTGGGTACCCTCGCCTTTTCAGCATTGCTCGGTTGAACCCACCAGGCGTTGGTATGTCAAGTTTGGTTGTCATATTTTAGTGAATCCAAACTCATGTTAAGAGTCGCTTGATTATGTACTAGAGTCAACTTCGTATAGGTTAGCTTGAAAATATTAGGATATGAGACATTACAAGTATTGCGAAGACTTGAAGATGTGAATAAGCAAGGAGCTACAACGACAACAATCATCCTTCCACTTGAGGTTAGTGATATTTGACTTGAACTTTTTCATCCCCTAACGTATCTGTTAGAGCATTGATCGGTCGAACTCGCATGCGTTGCTATCTCAAGCATGTTTGTCAATATTAGTGATCAAAACTATAAGTCTTGATTTCCAGTCTACTACATCTAAGTATCAGACTAGGATATAAAGTGTCATTGATCTCAAGAAATCCATGGAGGATCATCATACAATACGAAGAACTACTCAAGAAATTGGTGGAACTTCATCTACAAAAAGGTTTGTGGAGACTTGAACTTATCTATCACTCAAAAGTATATCTACTTTATCTCCTATCTAGAGAAAAAAGTCGTTTTGCTATATAGACTTTGGTTATACATATTTGTTATTTCGAGACGAGATTATCTCGCCTATCTATTTCTCGAAATATGTGTTGGTAATCTTTCGCTTTGGCCAAGTCCATCTTTACCTAGTGACGAAAGTCATGTTATGTTTCAATCACTTTGAAAATTGCTTTGACGAAAAATGGTTTGTGAATAACAACTATATAACGTCCTCTAAGAATGTTTCAATGATTGAAATGAGATTTTAGATTATATAACCATTGTTGGATATAAGCATTATTGTGGAAACACATATATGTATAAGTTCTTTTTCCTTGAACCGAAGTTTGCAACCTTGTTGATCAAGAGAATCGGAACAAGAGCCGTGAACTCAGTCCACGAACTTAGTCCGCGAACTGGCGGAAGTTCTCGACCCGAGAAAATCTGCTGGAGTTTGAGAACTCCTTACGGGAACTTAAGTCCGCGAACCCATTCCGCGAATTTGAGTTGGTTATATCTAAAGACGATTGTTTATGAATTCATGTTTATATAAACTAAGGAATATTAATTGCAAACCGTGGATATAAAGTTCATGAACCGATTCGAGTGAATCAAATCGTTTTTGCTTCAATTGTGTCTTGTGTAGTTACACAAGATTTCCTTGCAATTGAACAACTCTCTAACTAGTTCATTTGAGTCATTTGAACTAGTTATGGTGAAGAATAAGATGGTTGATATGAAAGTGCTCATATGGATAACCATTTGGTTAACTATTGTTGAACCAACAAATACACATGTTTGGGTATGTTTACATAAACTTAGAAACGTGCATTTTATTTTTGTGTAACATGATAGGTTTTCGATCTAACGGTTGAAAGATATTATCTTGAATCTAATCAGGTTTTCATCTAACGGTGAATATTGAATGCTTTGTTACCAAGCTAAGATTGATTAAAAACCCTGATTTGAAAGACTATATAAGGGAGAACTCTAGTAACTAGGAAACCTAATCCTCAGACCTTACGTGTGATACTAGTTATGTAAGCTAGAGTAGATTCTCCTTTAACCTTTGGTTTCTTCTCTAAAACCAGGTTAACGACTTAAATACTTCATTGGGATTGTGAAGTCAGACCGATACTACTTTCTCGTAGTTGTGTGATCTGATCTTGTTGTTTCTATTGCACGAGTACAATAGAAAGGATTGGCTTGAGATTGATATCTCCGATAGGTAAGATATAAAAGTAGTCACAAACATCTTCGTCTCATCGTTTGTGATTCCACAATATCTTCTTTCTCCGCGTCGATTAAGATTATTGTGAGGTGATTGATAATACTAGGCTGTTCTTCGAGAATATAAGTCCGGGTTATCAATTGGTTCATGTTCACCTTGATTTATCAAAAAACGGAACAAAACTCGTAGGTATTTCTGTGGGGGATGGATTTATCTATTACCGTAGACTTTTCTGTGTGATACATATTTGTTTATTAAAGTCTTCGAATTTGGGTCGTAGAAACTCTTAGTTGTGGGTGAGATCATCTAAAGGAATCAAGTGCGTAGTATCCTGCTGGGATCAGAGACGTAAGGAGTGCAACTGTACCTTGGATTAGTGTGAGATTGATTGGGGTTCAACTACAGTCCAGACCGATGTTAGTTTGTAGTAGGCTAGTGTCTGTAGCGGCTTAATACAGTGTGTGTTCAATCTGGACTAGGTCCCGAGGTTTTTCTGCATTTGCAGTCTCCTCGTTAACAAAATTCTGGTGTCTGTGTTATTTCTATTCCGCATTATATTTTGTTATATAATTGAAATATCACAGGTTGTGTGTTAGTTCAATCAATTAGAATATCCAACCTTGGGTTTTTGATTTAAATTGATTGACACTTGGATATTGGTCTATGGTACCATCCAAGTTATCTCTCTAGTATTTGATAAAGACTCGCAGATTTCTATTTGCTTGAGTATAGATAAAATCGAGAGACTGAGATACTAACTCTTTGATATACTTTTATCTGGATTGAGTCTGACTGTCTAGTTGATTCTCTAGAAAGTATATTGGAGTTAGTCCATACAGATTGCTAATCGAAATATTGGGTGCGGTTGTTGTACCCCCGGTTTTTCAATTGGTATCAGAGCAGGCAAACACGTTTAAAAGACCTTACAAGTTTGTGTTTGTAGCAATCTGAGTCTGAGGACAGAATCTCTGACATATACGCATACCAAGATGACTTCCAAAGCTTTTAACTATGACAAATGGCTTGGGAACACCTCAAATGATTACTCCTTAGCCGATTCTTCCGAATCCCGAGGTAGGAATGTTGTTCCATCAAGTGTTGACATCTCTCTCTCGGATGAGACATTGGGCACTATAGCAAAAGATGAAATGGAACTCACCAGAATTTAAAAATATTATACTAAGATTATTGATTTTCAGGATCATGATCAGCTTATTGATGAATTTGAAAAGTCTCTTGATCGAGAGCGTGAACTCTATAACATCATCGAGCCCTTCTCTAAGAATATTGAAAAACTTCTCCAAGAAACTACTCTACAGCGTGAAAAGATTAATGTTCTTGAGGATATTGTTAAGGAAGAATCAATTAGATAAAAAAGTTTGATTGAGACGCATTCATCATATCTTAACATACTTTGTGTCGATAAAGAGAAACTAAGCGCGTCTCTTATTCTAGCCCAGGAACAGTGCAAATCCTTGGAAAAGGAAAATTCTGTCTTAAGGAGAAACGCTTCTGTACAAACCAATTCTCATGAATTACTGTACATGACGAAATGTTCTCCAGAAGAATATTGTGTCAAGAAAATTTTACATAACTTACAATCTTCTCATATGGCTATGAAGTTAAAACAGGTGCCAATCATTGCTTCTGCTCCACGAACCTGTACATTATGTGGAAAAAGGAATCACTATGTTATCCATTGTTTTTCCAGGAGGAAACAAATTTTTAAACTTCATAATTTGCTTCTCTCCACTGTCAATGGAATAAATAGTCGGTCAACTACTGCAGTGAATCGCATGCCCACCGAAAACCAAAAACCTTACAAAAATGATATCCTTCCTAGAAGTCATCACAGAACTCAAGTGCATTCTAGTGGTATAAATTCTTGTGCTGCTGATAAAAGCATTCCCTGTGTTTATAAGACTGTTTATGGTAAATATAAGTCTAGAAAATGGATCCCTCTCTATCCCGATCCTCTTGAACCAGTTGCAAGAGGTCCTAGATTTAGTCCTCAGAGAAAGCATTCTGACGGATATGGTGAACAAGTTGTGTTTTATACCTCTGGGAGGAAATTCAATCAAAGAAAGGCGAAAAACACAAATATAAAGTTGTCAGATGATATGTACAACTCCTTTCTCAATGATCATGGAGGGATTATTTCTCACTCTACCACCTGATTTCAGGTACTCTTTTCCTTGTTTATAGCTTGAGAGGTACAAGGATAATAGCTGAGAAATGCTCAAGTATGTTGTACACTATTTTTTTTTGTGTTGACCAGTCCAAAAACGTTCACGTCCTCCTCTTGTGAGTTCATAGGGTTTCCATAACAAGAGTTTCCTTCTCCTGTTTACAAAAACATATATATTCACTTTATATTGTGTTTGTCTATCACTAACAAAAAAAATTATTACATGGAGAACTATGCAAAATCTCAAGAGATTGTGAATCTTGATATGGAGGAAGACACTCAAGAACGCGAATCAATTCAAGAGCTGGTTCTAAAGAAGATGCTTGAAAGAAAGGATCACAACTCCTGGGTTGATGATTCCGACAAGGATTTAACTCGTTTTCAGAACAATTCAAAGGTCAAGTTTGCAAATATTCAACTGCAAATAAACCAACTCTTAGATGGACAGGCCAAAATCCTTGCTAATCAGAATATTCTGATACGGAATAAAAAGAAGCTCATCATGGACTGTGTCAAGGCTAAACAACTTGCTAGGATTGTTGATCGTAAAGTTGGTGTTCTAACTCACGAACATGGTGTATCTACGGTCAAAAGAGTAAAGAAAATCAGTGATACTATTAGAGCATTGCTCGGTCTACCTCGCATGCGTTGCTATCTCAAACATGTTTGTCAATGTTAGTGATCAAAACTATAAGTCTTGAATTCTAGTCTACTATAGCTAAGGTCTCGGACTAGGATAGAAAGTGTAGTTGAGCTCAAGAACTCCATGGAGATCATCATACAAGACGAAGGACTACTCAAGGAACCGGTGGATCTTCATCGACTAAAAGGTATGTGGAGACTTGAATTTATCTATCACTCAAAAGTCTATCTACTCTATCTCCTATCTTGAGACAAAAGTAGTTGTGCTATATAGACTTCGGTTATACACATTTGTTATTTCGAGCCGAGTTTATCTCTCCTATCTATTTCTCGAAATATGTGTTGGTAAGATTTCGCTTTGGCCAAACTTATGTTTATCTAGTGACGAAAGTCATGTTATGTTTAAATCACTTTGAAAATGGCTTTGATGACGATAGTCGATTCTTTATGTCCAACGACTATTATAACATTATAGAAGAATGTTTCAATGATTGAAATGATAGTTTAGATTATATAACCATTGTTGGATATAAGCATTGTTGTGGAAACACATATATGTATAAGTCCTTATTCCTTGAACCGAAGTTTGCGAACTTTGTTGATCAAGAGAATCGGAACAAGAGCCTTGAACTCAGTCCGCGAACTGGCGGAAGTTCTCGACCCGAGAAAATCTACTGGAGTTTGAGAACTCCTTCCAGGAAATTAAGTCCGCGAACCCAGTCCGCGAACTTGAGTTGGTTATATCTAAAGACGATTGTTTGTGAACTCATTTTTATATAAACTAAGGAATGCTAGTTGCAAACCGTGGCTATAAAGTTCATGAACCGATTCGAATAAATAAAATCGTTTTTGCTTCAATTGTGTCTTGTGTAGTTATATAATATTTCATTGCAATTGAACAACTCTCTAACTAGTTCATTTGAGTCATTTGAACTAGTTATGGTGAAGAAGAAGATGGTTGATATGAAAGTGCTCATATGGCTAACCATTTGGTTAACTATTGTTGAACCAACAAATGTACATGTTTGGGTACGGTTACACGAACCTAGAAATGTGCATTTCATTTGTGTGTAACAAGCTAGGTTTTCGATCTAACGGTTGAAAGATATTAGCTTGAATCTAATCAGCTTTTCATCTAACGGTTAATATTGAATGCTTTGTTACCAAGCTAACATTGATTGCCTTTGATATTTGAATTATTAAGAACTCGTTAGTTATTTGTCAATGAGTCTAAATGCACCTTTGCACAAAACATAGTGAAGTATTTGGGTCACGTAATATCTTCTGAAGGAGTTTCAGTCGATTAAGATAAGATTCAAAGTATTATTTCATGGCCTCTTCCTACTTCATTGAAAGAATTAAAAGGTTTTCTGGGTCTAGCCGGCTATTATCGCAAATTTGTAAAGGATTTTAGTAATCTTAGTGCACCTTTAACTCAACTACTGAAGAAGGATGCATTTATCTAGAATGATAATGCCACTACTGCATTCAAAGTGCTTCAACATGCTCTTACTACAACCCCAAGGAATTCTCTCTTGAGTGTGATGCATCTGGTAATAGATTAGGAGCTGTATTTTTGCAGTCTGGTCGACCAATTTCTTATTATAGCAAACCATCGACAAGAAAGAATTTAAATCTTTCGATATATGATAAAGAAATGCTTGCAATCGTATTTGCAGTTCAAAAATGGATACCTTATCTACTTGGTCTCCATTTCAAGATTCTGACAGATCATAAGAGTCTGAAATACTTTCTTGATCAAAAACTCTCTTCTATGGAGCAACGGAAATGGTTATCCAAGCTATTGGGTTATGATTATGAGATTATTTTTCGAAAAGGAAAAGAAAATCTTGCAGCTGATGCTTTTTCACGCAACATTGGATCTTGCTTTAGCTTGACCGCACCAATTTTTTCTGGAGTTACTGAGATAATTCGTGAATGTCATCTGGATGCTGAGCTAAGTACTTTGATTCAACAACTCATTAATTCTCCTTCTTGCAAACTCAATTTTTCGTACATTAATGGAGTCTTGCGCTACAAAGGAAGAATAGTTATGGTACCTACATCTTTATGGTGTACCAAATTTCTTGAGGAATTTCATTCAAACCCTATAGGGGGTCATTCAGGGTTTTTAAGAACTTTTAAACATGTGAAGCACAAATTTTATTGGAAGGGTATGAAACAATCAATCAAAGATTTCATTGCTCAGTGCGATGTTTGTCAAAGAAATAAAACTGAAGCTATATCACCACCAGGATTATTGAGTCCACTTCCTATTCCTTCTGATGTATGGATTGATATATCCATGGATTTTATTGATGGTTTTCCTCTTTCTGATCGCAAGAATGCAATTTTGGTAGTTGTTGATCGTTTAACCAAGTATGCACATTTTATACCTCTCACACACCCTTATTCTGCTAGTTCTATTGCCTAAGTGTTTGTACGTGAGATTATTCGACTTCATGGTATGCCAAGAAGTATAGTCAGTGATCGAGATCCCATTTTTATGAGCAACTTTTGGGAAGCTTATTTCCAGCTTCAAAATACCCAGTTATGTCGCATTTCTGCTTAACATCCTCAAAGTGATGGTCAAACTGAAGTCACAAATAGGACATTAGAATGTTATTAGAGGTGTTTTGCTGGTATGAAGCCGAATTATTGGTCAATATGGATCCCATGGGCTGAATGGTGGTACAACGCAAGTCATCATTCTTCCATTAATATGTCTCTTTATCAAGATCTTTATGGTCGTCCATCACCAACAATTTCAGCTTACCTACTTGGTACAACTTCAGTGCATGATGTGGATGTAAATCATAAGGCCAGAGACCATACACTCAAGTTATTAAAATCACATCTCCTTGATGCTCAGGCGAGAATGAAAGCATACACTGATTCTCATCGCACTGAACGAGAGTTCTCTATAGGTGATTGTGTTTTTCTTCGTCTATAACCTTATAGACAGCGCAGTGTTACTAACCAATCATTTTATAAACTTTCACCAAGATTTTATGGCCCTTTTCGTGTTCTTGAAAAGATAGGTTCAGTGGCATATAGATTAGATCTTCCAGCAGAAAGTCGCATCCATCCCGTATTTCATGTTTCTCAATTAAAACTGAAATTGGGAGCAGCTAACTCTGTTCAACAGATTCTACCATCTGTTATTGATTATGATAAGTGGGAACCAGAAGCTATTTTGGAGCGAAAGATGTTCATAAAAGGTTCTTATGCTGGCACTAAATGGTTAGTCAAATGGATGGATCACCCCAATTATGAAGCTACATGGGAGGATGCAGATGAGTTCCTTCTTCGTTTTCCATAGTTTGAGGCTTGAGGACAAGCCGTTTTTCATCCAAGGATGGATGTTGCGATGCCAACTCCAAGTTAGCTTTGTTACCTTAAATAGCTTTTCTATTTTTAGCTTGCTTTAAATTCCTAGTTTAGTTTAAACTCTATTTTTATTGTTACTTGTTTCATAGGTACGAGAAGATATAAATACTTCTCTCGAGCTGTGTAAAAGCTTAAGAATTAATACGATAAACTTTTCTTCAAATCTCTTCTAGACTTCTTTTCTTATTCTCAATCCTCTAAATCTCTTAATTCTTCTTGTTATCTGGGTTCTAAACCTATTTCAGTTACGTAAACCTTGTGTTTTGGTCTAGAACCCTAACATCTGGTTCAGAGCAGGTTTGTCCTGTACCTATTTTTACACCAATTTTTTTTCCAATGACGTACACAGACGATTTGTCTAACCTACAACAAAGTATTAATGGTGTTACAACCAAACTTGGTATACTGGTTGAAACTATCACCAAAGATCGTGAGTTGGATGAAGCTGCAGTTAAGAAACTACGTGCAGAGGAAAAATCAGCTCTTACTACAACCCCAGTTTTAATACTTCCATATTTTTCTAAGGAATTCTCTCTTGAGTGTGATGCATCTGGTAATGGATTAGGAGCTGTATTGATGCAGTCTGGTCGACCAATTGCTTATTATAGCAAACCCTTGACAGGAAAGAATTTAAATCTTTCAATATATGATAAAGAAATGCTTGCAATTGTATCTGCAGTTCAAAAATGGAGACCATGTCTACTTGGTCGCCATTTCAAGATTCTGACAGATCATAAGAGTCTGAAATACTTTCTTGATCAAAAACTCTCTTCTATGGAGAAAAAGAAATGGTTATCCAAGTTATTGGGTTATGATTATGAGATTATTTTTCCAAAAGGAAAAGAAAATCTTGCAGCTGATGCTTTTTCACGCAACATTGGATCTTGCTTTAGCTTGACGGCACCAATTTTTTCTGGAGTCACTGAGATAATTCGTGAATGTCATCTGGATACGGAGCTAAGTATATTGATTCAAAAACTCATTAATTCTCCTTCTTGCAAACTTAATTTTTGATACATTAATGGAGTCTTGCGCTACAAAGGAAGAATAGTTGTGGTACCTACATCTTTATGGTGTACCAAAATTCTTGAGGAATTTCATTCAAACCTTATGGGGGGTCATTCAGGGTTTTTGAGAACGTTTAAACGTGTGCAGCATAACTTTTATTGGAAGGGTATGAAACAATCAATATTTCATTGCTCAGTGCGATGTTTGTCAAAGAAATAAAACTGAAGCTATATCACCACCAGGATTATTGAGTCCACTTCCTATTCCTTCTGATGTATGGATTGATATATCCATGGATTTTATTGATGTTTTTCCTATTTCTGATCGCAAGAATGCAATTCTGGTGGTTGTTGATCGTTTAACCAAGTATGCACATTTTATACCTCTCACACACCCTTATTCTTCTAGTTCTATTGCAAAAGTGTTTGTACGTGAGATTGTTCGACTTCATGGGATGCCAAGAAGTATAGTCAGCGATCGAGATCCCATTGTTAAGAACAATTTTTGGGAAGCTTATTTTCAGCTTCAAAATACCCGGTTATGTCGCATTTCTGCTTATCATCTTCAGAGTGATGGTCAAACTGAAGTCACAAATAGGACATTAGAATGTTATTAGAGGTGTTTTGCTGGTATGAAGCCGAATTATTGGTCAATATGGATCCCATGGGCTGAATGGTGGTACAACGCAAGTCATCATTCTTCCATTAATATGTCTCTTTATCAAGATCTTTATGGTCGTCCATCACCAACAATTTCAGCTTACCTACTTGGTACAACTTCAGTGCATGATGTGGATGTAAATCTTAAGGCCAGAGACCATACACTCAAGTTATTAAAATCACATCTCCTTGATGCTCAGGCGAGAATGAAAGCATACACTGATTCTCATCGCACTGAACGAGAGTTCTCTATAGGTGATTGTGTTTTTCTTCGTCTATAACCTTATAGACAGCGCAGTGTTACTAACCAATCATTTTATAAACTTTCACCAAGATTTTATGGCCCTTTTCGTGTTCTTGAAAAGATAGGTTCAGTGGCATATAGATTAGATCTTCCAGCAGAAAGTCGCATCCATCCCGTATTTCATGTTTCTCAATTAAAACTGAAATTGGGAGCAGCTAACTCTGTTCAACAGATTCTACCATCTGTTATTGATTATGATAAGTGGGAACCAGAAGCTATTTTGGAGCGAAAGATGTTCATAAAAGGTTCTTATGCTGGCACTAAATGGTTAGTCAAATGGATGGATCACCCCAATTATGAAGCTACATGGGAGGATGCAGATGAGTTCCTTCTTCGTTTTCCATAGTTTGAGGCTTGAGGACAAGCCGTTTTTCATCCAAGGATGGATGTTGCGATGCCAACTCCAAGTTAGCTTTGTTACCTTAAATAGCTTTTCTATTTTTAGCTTGCTTTAAATTCCTAGTTTAGTTTAAACTCTATTTTTATTGTTACTTGTTTCATAGGTACGAGAAGATATAAATACTTCTCTCGAGCTGTGTAAAAGCTTAAGAATTAATACGATAAACTTTTCTTCAAATCTCTTCTAGACTTCTTTTCTTATTCTCAATCCTCTAAATCTCTTAATTCTTCTTGTTATCTGGGTTCTAAACCTATTTCAGTTACGTAAACCTTGTGTTTTGGTCTAGAACCCTAACATCTGGTTCAGAGCAGGTTTGTCCTGTACCTATTTTTACACCAATTTTTTTTCCAATGACGTACACAGACGATTTGTCTAACCTACAACAAAGTATTAATGGTGTTACAACCAAACTTGGTATACTGGTTGAAACTATCACCAAAGATCGTGAGTTGGATGAAGCTGCAGTTAAGAAACTACGTGCAGAGGAAAAATCAGCTCTTACTACAACCCCAGTTTTAATACTTCCATATTTTTCTAAGGAATTCTCTCTTGAGTGTGATGCATCTGGTAATGGATTAGGAGCTGTATTGATGCAGTCTGGTCGACCAATTGCTTATTATAGCAAACCCTTGACAGGAAAGAATTTAAATCTTTCAATATATGATAAAGAAATGCTTGCAATTGTATCTGCAGTTCAAAAATGGAGACCATGTCTACTTGGTCGCCATTTCAAGATTCTGACAGATCATAAGAGTCTGAAATACTTTCTTGATCAAAAACTCTCTTCTATGGAGAAAAAGAAATGGTTATCCAAGTTATTGGGTTATGATTATGAGATTATTTTTCCAAAAGGAAAAGAAAATCTTGCAGCTGATGCTTTTTCACGCAACATTGGATCTTGCTTTAGCTTGACGGCACCAATTTTTTCTGGAGTCACTGAGATAATTCGTGAATGTCATCTGGATACGGAGCTAAGTATATTGATTCAAAAACTCATTAATTCTCCTTCTTGCAAACTTAATTTTTGATACATTAATGGAGTCTTGCGCTACAAAGGAAGAATAGTTGTGGTACCTACATCTTTATGGTGTACCAAAATTCTTGAGGAATTTCATTCAAACCTTATGGGGGGTCATTCAGGGTTTTTGAGAACGTTTAAACGTGTGCAGCATAACTTTTATTGGAAGGGTATGAAACAATCAATATTTCATTGCTCAGTGCGATGTTTGTCAAAGAAATAAAACTGAAGCTATATCACCACCAGGATTATTGAGTCCACTTCCTATTCCTTCTGATGTATGGATTGATATATCCATGGATTTTATTGATGTTTTTCCTATTTCTGATCGCAAGAATGCAATTCTGGTGGTTGTTGATCGTTTAACCAAGTATGCACATTTTATACCTCTCACACACCCTTATTCTTCTAGTTCTATTGCAAAAGTGTTTGTACGTGAGATTGTTCGACTTCATGGGATGCCAAGAAGTATAGTCAGCGATCGAGATCCCATTGTTAAGAACAATTTTTGGGAAGCTTATTTTCAGCTTCAAAATACCCGGTTATGTCGCATTTCTGCTTATCATCTTCAGAGTGATGGTCAAACTGAAGTCACAAATAGGACATTAGAATGTTATTAGAGGTGTTTTGCTGGTATGAAGCCGAATTATTGGTCAATATGGATCCCATGGGCTGAATGGTGGTACAACGCAAGTCATCATTCTTCCATTAATATGTCTCTTTATCAAGATCTTTATGGTCGTCCATCTTCAACAATTTCAGCTTACCTACTTGGTACAACTTCAGTGCATGATGTGGATGTAAATCTTAAGGCCAGAGACCATACACTCAAGTTATTAAAATCACATCTCCTTGATGCTCAGGCGAGAATGAAAGCATACACTGATTCTCATCGCACTGAACGAGAGTTCTCTATAGGTGATTGTGTTTTTCTTCGTCTATAACCTTATAGACAACGCAGTGTTACTAACCAATCATTTTATAAACTTTCACCAAGATTTTATGGCCCTTTTCGTGTTCTTGAAAAGATAGGTTCAGTGGCATATAGATTAGATCTTCCAGCAGAAAGTCGCATCCATCCCGTATTTCATGTTTCTCAATTAAAACTGAAATTGGGAGCAGCTAACTCTGTTCAACAGATTCTACCATCTGTTATTGATTATGATAAGTGGGAACCAGAAGCTATTTTGGAGCGAAAGATGTTCATAAAAGGTTCTTATGCTGGCACTAAATGGTTAGTCAAATGGATGGATCACCCCAATTATGAAGCTACATGGGAGGATGCAGATGAGTTCCTTCTTCGTTTTCCATAGTTTGAGGCTTGAGGACAAGCCGTTTTTCATCCAAGGATGGATGTTGCGATGCCAACTCCAAGTTAGCTTTGTTACCTTAAATAGCTTTTCTATTTTTAGCTTGTTTTAAGTTCCTAGTTTAGTTTAAACTTTATTTTTAGTGTTACTTGTTTCACAAGTACGAGAAGATATAAATACTTCTCTCGAGCTGTGTAAAAGCTTAAGAATTAATACGAGAAGCTGTTCTTCAAATCTCTTGTAGCCTTCTTTTCTTCTTCTCAATCCTCTTAATCTCTTAATTCTTTTTGTTATCTGGGTTCTAAACCTATTTCAGTTACGTAAACCTTGTGTTTTGGTCTAGAACCCTAACATCTGGTTCAGAGCAGGTTTGTCCTGTACCTATTTTTACACCAATTTTTTTTCCAATGACGTACACAGACGATTTGTCTAACCTACAACAAAGTATTAATGGTGTTACAACCAAACTTGGTATACTGGTTGAAACTATCACCAAAGATCGTGAGTTGGATGAAGCTGCAGTTAAGAAACTACGTGCAGAGGAAAAATCAGCTCTTACTACAACCCCAGTTTTAATACTTCCATATTTTTCTAAGGAATTCTCTCTTGAGTGTGATGCATCTGGTAATGGATTAGGAGCTGTATTGATGCAGTCTGGTCGACCAATTGCTTATTATAGCAAACCCTTGACAGGAAAGAATTTAAATCTTTCAATATATGATAAAGAAATGCTTGCAATTGTATCTGCAGTTCAAAAATGGAGACCATGTCTACTTGGTCGCCATTTCAAGATTCTGACAGATCATAAGAGTCTGAAATACTTTCTTGATCAAAAACTCTCTTCTATGGAGAAAAAGAAATGGTTATCCAAGTTATTGGGTTATGATTATGAGATTATTTTTCCAAAAGGAAAAGAAAATCTTGCAGCTGATGCTTTTTCACGCAACATTGGATCTTGCTTTAGCTTGACGGCACCAATTTTTTCTGGAGTCACTGAGATAATTCGTGAATGTCATCTGGATACGGAGCTAAGTATATTGATTCAAAAACTCATTAATTCTCCTTCTTGCAAACTTAATTTTTGATACATTAATGGAGTCTTGCGCTACAAAGGAAGAATAGTTGTGGTACCTACATCTTTATGGTGTACCAAAATTCTTGAGGAATTTCATTCAAACCTTATGGGGGGTCATTCAGGGTTTTTGAGAACGTTTAAACGTGTGCAGCATAACTTTTATTGGAAGGGTATGAAACAATCAATATTTCATTGCTCAGTGCGATGTTTGTCAAAGAAATAAAACTGAAGCTATATCACCACCAGGATTATTGAGTCCACTTCCTATTCCTTCTGATGTATGGATTGATATATCCATGGATTTTATTGATGTTTTTCCTATTTCTGATCGCAAGAATGCAATTCTGGTGGTTGTTGATCGTTTAACCAAGTATGCACATTTTATACCTCTCACACACCCTTATTCTTCTAGTTCTATTGCAAAAGTGTTTGTACGTGAGATTGTTCGACTTCATGGGATGCCAAGAAGTATAGTCAGCGATCGAGATCCCATTGTTAAGAACAATTTTTGGGAAGCTTATTTTCAGCTTCAAAATACCCGGTTATGTCGCATTTCTGCTTATCATCTTCAGAGTGATGGTCAAACTGAAGTCACAAATAGGACATTAGAATGTTTTTCGAGGTGTTTTGCTGGTATGAAGCCGAATGATTGTTCAAGATGGATCCCATGGGCTGAATGGTGGTACAACTCAAGTCATCATTCTGCCATTAATATGTCTCCTTATCAAGCTCTTTACAGTCGTCCAACACCAACAATTTCAGCTTACCTACCTGGTACAACTTCAGTGCATGATGTGGATGTAAATCTTAAGGCCAGAGACCATACACTAAAGTTATTAAAATCACATCTCTTTGATGCGTAGGCGAGAATGAAAGCATGCACTGATGCTCATCGCACTGAACGAGATTTCTCTATAGGTGATTGGGTTTTTCTTCTTCTACAACCTTATATACAACGCACTGTTACTAACCAATCATTTTCTAAACTTTCACCAAGATTTTATGGCCCTTTTCGTGTTCTTGAAAAGATAGGTTCCGTGGCATATAGATTAGATCTTCTAGCAAAAAGTCGCATCCATCCCGTATTTCATGCTTCTCAACTAAAACTAAAATTAGGAGAAGCTAACTCTGTTCAACAGATTCTACCATATTTTATTGATTATGATAAGTGGGAACCAGAAGCTGTTTTGGAGCGAAAGATGTTCATAAAAGGTTCTTATGCTCGCACTAAATGGTTAGTCAAATGGATGGATCACCTCAATTATGAATCTACATGGGAGGATGCAGATGAGTTGCTTCTTCGTTTTCCAGAGTTTGAGGCTTGAGGACAAGCCGTTATTCATCCAGGGAGGGATGTTGGCGATGCCAACTCCAAGTTAGCTTTGTTACCTTAAATAGCTTTTCTATTTTTAGCTTGTTTTAAGTTCCTAGTTTAGTTTAAACTTTATTTTTAGTGTTACTTGTTTCACAAGTACGAGAAGATATAAATACTTCTCTCGAGCTGTGTAAAAGCTTAAGAATTAATACGAGAAGCTGTTCTTCAAATCTCTTGTAGCCTTCTTTTCTTCTTCTCAATCCTCTTAATCTCTTAATTCTTTTTGTTATCTGGGTTCTAAACCTATTTCAGTTACGTAAACCTTGTGTTTTGATCTAGAACCCTAACATGGTTCATGATTTTATCTTTCTTTGTAGTCATTTTCCTTCAGTTTTGATAATATTCTTGTTTATGTTATGTGATTTTTTGTGTGTGATTGCAAATAGATAATATTGATGTTTATGCTAAGTGATTTTTTTTTTGTGATTACATATATGAAAATCTAAGTTAAGTCCATTTTTCAACAATCCTTAAAACTGCTTGTTAAAATTCCTGACAGAGAAATCTCTTAATGAACTAAGTTTCATTTTATTTTTGAGTTATAGGTGGTAAGACAATGGAGAAGATGGATTCTTTTTCTGCTAATGGTTCTAGTTCTACTTTAGATTCAGTTGTGTATCAAAGCAATGTCTTTCGTTTACTGTGGATTCACGTTTTATGGCTAGAAAACATAACAGTTTCACCTCTTTGGTACCGTGGGGATTCTTTTATGAGTACTGTTATGGGGACTTGAAATTTGTGGCACCCAATAATCAGTCGAGATTCTTGCAGAATTATGATGGGTTTTGCTTCAACTTTCTTCCTTCGAAGATTTGTGACTGTGGATTTGTTGCGACTTTTGATTCTAGTTTGGTGGAATGCCCGTTAAAGAAAAAAGATCATGAATATATTGCTATATTAGCGGCCAGCAGTAGCTTAGTTCTGTGTGCATTAGTAAATGTGTATGATTGGCAGAAAAAGACATATTATATCTGTAATCCGCTGACCCAACAATACGTCACAATTCCTCACAATCAGTACGCAGATAAAATAGTTATACAAGGCTTAATATGTCAATCTGTTCCATGCTCGTCGCAATTAACTCCAGCGTCTTACAAGGTGCTTTTCGTACCAGCTTTTTGCACTAGCAGTAGAACATTTAATCTAGAAATTTACTGTTCAGATTTGGGTAGGTGGAATTCCTTTGAAGTTACAAGCTCTGAAGAAATTACTTGGGATGGAATGCAGTGCAAAGATATAGTTACCCATAATGGTATCTCTTGCTGGATTGTTGAAGGAAATCGAGTTATAGCATATGATCTCAATACTGAGAATCACGAAATAGAAGACTCTCACCAGTGCAGGTTGATCGATTTGCCTGAAATCAGTGGACCTAATAGACACTTTGAATGCTTTGGGGAGTCTGGAGGGATACTCAGTTATAGCAGATGTCATGAGGGAATGTTACAGAATTGGATATTGAATGAAGAAGAGTATAAGAGAGGATCATGGGTTTGGCAGTTGGTTAACAACTCCAACGTTACTGACATCTTACTGGATGAAGATTGCCAGGATGAGCGCGTCAGAGAACTATTTTCTGCTGGTAATATGGTTTATGACTTGGAACCGCTAGCATTTATCCCAGTGGAGCCTGATACAATGATCTTGGGCTACGACGCTAAATTCATTTTTGCTTACAACATCAAAACCAGAATACTCAGGGTTGTCACCGGAGAATATATACAATGGGTCTCCCCATTTGTGGTTGCGCCATGGCCAATGCGGGTTTGATTATCATTTGCTTGCCTGGGTTTCTTAGTTGAAATTACATTTGTCAAAATCTTGCATATTTCCTTTAACTAGATGAGTTTGAACTGGGCATCTATTTAAAGTAGTTAACTTATGACTGTTGTCTTTTATATCTTGTTTCCTTTTGGAATAACAACTTTACTTGTCAAACTAGTGAAATGGGTCTCAAATATTATTAGTTGTTGGTGTATATACTTATTTACTTTTTTGGGGAGTTTATGCATCCAATTTTCCACCGCAAATAATCATGTTCAAGCACAAGCAAGTGTTCTAACCATGATATTTACGATTCTTGTGATGCTTACATGAGCCATCCATTCAGACTGGGACTGTCATTCACACAAAAGAAATATATTCATCCAACTTTATTCTACAACACGAGTAACAGGATAAACAATAGCACTTCTGAGTATGGTTAGAGACTTTGGGTTGGAGTTCTCGACTCCATTGCGAGTCTTGTTCTGCCCCTCTCATTGCCTTTATTGCGAGTTTTTCAAATTACAAAAACCACAATATAAAACAAATTGTTAGGTCCAAATCAAAACAAAAAGAATTCCAGATACCAGTGTTCTTCTTCGGTCTAAGAAATCCCTCCTTTTCTTTCCGTTGTTGTTTTTGCGTTCTCCTTGATAATAAGGAATATCATCATTGGGGTGATGAATATAAGAATGTGAGTGCTCAGCAGATTAACAATACTATGTTTCTGTGTTTAGATCAAAGTTCGAAAAACGGGTCACGGCCCAGGTCACAGGTACTAGGCGTGACCGTTATAACGTGTTTTGACGGGTGTGAGCACGTTTTGGGTCAAAAACGCGTTATATAGGAATAAAACGCGTTTTTTTGACGTTTTTTTTTTAAAATAACGGGTGTGATAACGATTAAATAAGAAAAATAAATAATTTGTGATCTGAATTTCCTATGTAACGGTAATTACAGCTGTGAAAACGGTTACAACGGGTTTAAATAACGTTGTTACTACGTTTTTTCATTTTTTTTGGTTTGATTTATTTATTTGATTTTTTATTTATTTGTTTATGGGTTTTTAACATACAAATTTATGGATATCTAGTAAAATTCACAACCCTAAGTCTATGACTTATAACAATGCATTGTAGTTATCGTCTACCGACAATATTTATACACGCATACTATCACTATCCACTTGATATGTTCAAGTTGTCACTCGAATAGTTCAATGCATTCCCCAATATTTCAATAATGCATATTCGGATTCAAAAGCAGTCAAAACTTTGTTGTCAAATAATACTCCTAGGCTCTTATCTACTTGCTACAAGACTAACCAACAAGGAATGCAACAGGAAGAGAGTCAGAGACTAGCTAGAGAAAAAGAGAGTGAGAGAGGGAAGTCAGGGAGTCGATTTATCTTTTTCTTTTGCATTTGGAGGTGTGTACAGTATGTGCTACATGTGGTATGTACTTTAGAGTTCAGACTCAAAAGTTAAAGAAATAAAACAAAAAAAAAAAAGTAAAAAGAGTAGTTGGTTTCATGATCAAAGACATAGCTAGCCTGTGCTTATATACGCATGCAACGAGATTCCAAATGTTTCAAGAATATTTCGATTTGCTAGCTATTATGTCTTCTTGCCCAAAGGAATGCTTTAAAAGGACAAGAAGAGAATTGAAATGAAATCAATACCTCTGGTTCTCTGGTTCTCTGCTTCTTGCTCAAAGGAATGCTTTACATTTTGAATTTCTCAAATACAAGTTTAAGAGGTAATATTAATTATTTTGTAGATTTTTCATTCAATTAGAGGTATAATTTATTAATACGTTATTAATTTATTTATTATCGTTTTTTTCTTTCATGATGTTAGAGTAGTGAGTATAGATGTTTGAGAAATATCGATGTTTTTTTCTTTCATGATGTTTGATAAATATTTAAGAAATGTTAAGTGAAGAAATGTTTCATTCTATTAACGTATATTTACTTAATAAATGTTTCATTTTTATCTAAGAAATGTTTTAAGAAATATAGATTTTTTGTTCATTTTATTATCAATTATTTAAGAAATGTTATAATAAATGTTAATATTCATAATTAAATAGTCCATCAACTTGAATCAGTTGGCACGTAAAAAATCATTGTTTCTTTATAAAAAAAATGGCATGATGAATTGATGTATGGTATGTTTGTATTCCTGTTCTCAATCATGAAAAAATGAGAGGCTACACGATCCTTAATTTCAACTTTTAATATTCAAGTTGAGTAAATGACTAATGCAACTTGTGATTTCTAATTATAATGCTACTCTAACCATTTTTATATTGATGGAATATGTCCACTTAACTTGTATTTATATATGTCACTTATTGCTATGTGAAATTTCCTACTTACAGAATATAATGGAAGGATCAACATCTGCAAAACGAGATGTTTTTCATGCATATTGTACTGTAATGAGTGATGGTAAAAAGTTGAAGTGTAATTTTTGTGAAAAAGAAGTGTCTGCGGGAATTTCGCGTTTCAAAATGCATTTGGCACAACAAATAGGTACAATTACTCCCTGCATGCATGTTCCACCTGAGATTAAAAATTTAGCAAAAGTATGGGTGCAAGACAGAAACAAAGCAAAACGGCAACGAGTACCAGAAACTGAATATGAAGATACATAAATTCAAGATATGTATGAAAATGAACCGTGGAACCCTGTGCATGATATAGATGAAGAAGAACAAGCGCCGGTAACACAAAAGAAAATGGGCGGGTTATTGAAGTTGAAGAACCTTTTTGGACGAAAAAGTAAGAATACTAATGCCGGAGAAGGTACATCACAGCGTCCACAGGCCTCTATGGAAACACCTAGTTCTTCAATGCGTACACCACACCAAGCACCTAGGATGTATGTAGATATGGGAGGACAATATAATACTAATAGGGATTCTCAACCTAGCATGGCGAATTTTGGGAGAAGTAAAACATGCCTGGAAAAAGTTGATTCTTCTGTTGGACGTTTTTCTATGCTAATGATATTCCCTTCAATGTGGCCAACTCAGTACCACGAGGCATTCTATGCAGTTGCAAATTTCGGAAAATCATACAGAGCTCCGTCTTCCTATAAGTTGTCGAACCCATTATTAAGGCAGGAAAAACAAAGGATTCAGAAGGATGTGGTGTCGGTCCAACGAAATTATTGGAGCGAGTATGGGTGTACACTCATGTCAGATGGTTGGAAAAACAAAAATAACCATACGATTGTAAACTTCTTAGTTTACAGTGGCCATGGGACAACATTTTTGAAAAGCGTTGACATCGAGCATAATCGGTTGACAGCAGAGTATTTGATGAGTTTGTCCAGACCGGTTATAGAAAAATATTGGTCCGAAAAATATTGTTCAAATAGTAACTGATCAAGGATCCCAATTCAAAGCCACAGGTAACTATTACAACTTAATTTAATTACAGTTGTTTATTTTTTTTATATATTATTCATTCATTTCTCATTTTGTTTTAATAGGTATGAGATTGGCCATAAAGTATGGTACATTTTTTTGGGTACCTTGTGCAGCTCATGTGTTGGATTTAATGTTGGAAGATACTGAAAAGTTCCCCTTTGTTAAAGGTGTGATTTCAGAAGCTAGAAAAATCAGTAAATTTATTTATAATCATGGTTGGGTTCTTGCTAGATTCAGACAACATTCTGGGGGACGCAATCTATTGCGCCCTGGCTTAACAAGGTTTGCGACAAATTTTATCGCAATCAAAAGTATCATTGATCAACGTAATGCAATCGAGAGTCTTTTTGTAGACCAAGAATTTGTGAACTCGCCAGAAGGAAAAACTCGTACGGATAAAGATGTGAAAAACATTATTTTGAATGAGATCTTTTGGCACACATGCCAAAATGCATGCATGATGGTTGGTCCTTTATTGAAAATGATCCGTTTCTTGGATCCAGATAAACCTACCATGGGTTATTTGTTTCATGCACTTGATACATGTGTGGAAACTATAGAAAGGGGTTTGGGTAAAACTCGAAATAATTCTATTGTAGGTGTGATTAACCGACGATTGAAAGATCAGTTGAGTTCTCCTCTTCATGCTGCAGCGCATTTTATGAATCCATATTATATCTACAACCCAGCAGCCAATCTCATCAACAATGAAATTTCTCAGTCCCAAATTTGTCTCAGTGAAGTTATATCAAAAATGATTAGTAGCCCTCAAGAACAAGCGACATGCATGCTAGAGGTGTGAATTTTTATTAACAATTAATTTCGTAATTATATGAATTTCTATTCACAGTTTTTGATATTTTTAGGAGGGAAGAATGCAAATGATGCAAGGCCAATTTGCATCACCATCAGCAAGATTGGCTGCTCTGCAAGGTGATCCTGTAAGCTGGTGGTTGTCATACGGTGCTCCGTTTCCATCACTCCAGAGGATCGCGGTAAAGATACTAAGCCAGACAAACACATCGTCTGGATCCGAGAGGAATTGGAGTGTGTTTGAAAGAATTCACACCAAACTACGCAACCGTTTATTTTCGTCAAGAATAAACGATTTGGTATATGTTCGGTGCAATTTAAGATTGGAGCAGCAAAGAGTTCAAGGTAAAGCAAAGCGACATAACATCGATGTACACGATGTTCATAGCCTGCTGACAGATGAAAATATGCTTGATTGGATAGCAGGGGATGATGAAACAACAGTTTTACCTCAGGAAGAACATTGGTTAAATGAATTGGAAGAGGAAGCAGCTAATAATCCAGAGCCTCTCCCTCCACCATACGAATGGCATGATCCAGAAGTTGAAATCTCATATCAAAGGTTGCCAGTGAGTAACTTTGTTTATAACTTTGGTAACCTAACATTTGGAGACAATACACAAGGTCATGAAAATGAAAATCCCATATACAATTCTCATTACACTGAAGATCGTCCAGAAGAAGATACCCGAGGAATTAATGAAGAGTATAATTCCAATATTAATATCCATAATGAAGTAGATAATCGTAATGATAATGAGGAAGAAGACTATGGTTATGAAGATGACGATACTGTTAACTACGACAGCCAAATGCATTACGCGAACCAATATGAGGCGGAGGAAGAGGAGGAGGAATCAACTGAGAATCGTCGAGAAAACAGAAAATACTTGAATAAGTCGAAAAAAAAATGCCGGTACAAGTTGGTTTGTCTAAGTTTAAAATTTCAAGCACTACTGTCACTAGGTTACTTATTGTAAGTTTATAAAATTTGAAGTGTTTAATGATTATTTATGAAATTTTAGTTGTAAGTTTGAAATTAAAAATTGTATAAGAATTTCTCCAACTCAAATTTTTTTTCCTTAAAAACGGGTTTAACCGGTATGAAAACGGAAAATACGGTGTAAAAAACGTGTGTTAAAATGTTATTTAGAAGAAAAAAACTTAAATATTAATTTTAAAAAAACGGTAATCACAGGTGTGAAAACGGTTATAACGGGTCTAAATAACGCCACTTTTTCCTATTTATCGGTGTTATTTAGGTAAGCGTGTTGGTGAGCCTCACGGGCACGGTATATGGGCGTGAGCATTATAACGGACGTTTTTCGGAAAAAACGGCCGTTTTTCAAACCTTGGTTTAGATTTATAAAACGTTCGCGTTATCTGTGCATGAGGAATACTTGATTGGTGACAATATTAAACGAATGAGTTCGTTCGCCATTCAGCACCAGTGGTCTAGTGGTAGAATAGTACCCTGCCACGGTACAGACCCGGGCTCGATTCCCGGCTGGTGCATTTCTTGTTTTTTTGTCAACAACCTAGACAACAATCTTTTTTGCTCACCATACCTTCAGATTATTCTCTCCAGGAAATACGCATCTTATATGGATAAGTTCCTACCAACTCATGGGATGATCAAGCACTGCAAGAATTATTCACAGATTAACAAATTCAAAAATATAAAGCAAATCAGAATGAATATATTTTCTCTACTGGTCCTTGACCCATGATGGAAGTTTCACTGTCAATTCGACGTGTAATCAGCTTATTAGAGCTCTTTTTTCATTTTTAGTCTATAAGAAAAAATGTAGTGGTCGCGACTTTGGCCTTGCATATATTCTCCCCTTTGTGTGGTGTAACTGGTGTTGCCGATGAGAACTTAGATCCCATTGTTTGCATTATCTGTTTGCAAAGAGAAGTATGGTTGGGTATAACCCTTCTGGTGTTTTGAATCCGCTAATGCAGCCAGCAAAAGGGAAAAATAAGAGGGATAGCTTTATTCAACTGTTTTAGATTTTGTCCCACATCGGTCAAGCTCTAAGACATTGTGAATACTTCGACCTATAAAACCTGAACTTCGAGACTTCGAGAAACATACCTTTCTCTGGCTTTTGGCTAAGATCAAGTGTAGTATCTTTTCTTATCAGTTTAATATCTGATATGTGAGCCATCGGCTCAGACGATATTAAATTGATTTTTTTCATGGGGGAGTTTCCATCACAGTAGCTTGCTCCCGGGGTTCTCAAGTGTCGCCTTTGCGTTGCACCATTGCAAAGGCCTGGCGCACCCCCACCAAAACTAAGAAAAACATTATGATTACTAAGAAAAACATTATGATTGCAAAGGCATAAAATTTTTGTGCTAGGCTGGGATAGTAGAAAAACATTATGATTGCAAAGGAAATTCGTGTGCTAGGCTGGGATAGTCGCCGAGGCACTGATAAGCGGTCTTCCGCTCATCCTCAACGGTTTTCCCACAGCAGGAATAGGAAATGTCCCTATTGTGGTAGAGAACGGAGCACGAGTTTTCTCTCAAAGTCCACAAAGCAAGCAGCAAGCGTAGTTACGAGTAAGCCTCCAATTTTAAGAAGAATATATGAAGGTAAGCCCCAGCTGAAGCTGATATGAAAGCACAACATAAAGAGAGATTAACCTGCAAAATTTGCAAAGACCAACTGAAATTAATCTTCAAAATTCTAAATAACCACACTAAGCTTATATAAAGGCATTGCAGGATTGATTCGATTGAACATGATCACCACCATATCATTCACATCAATCTGAAACTATGTATTTGAATGGATTACGAGCTAACTGAAACATTAATGAAACTCAAACCTAAACCTCAAAAATCATCTGAACAAGAAAACAAAAGCCAATAATTAAACAAATTTTAACAAAACCAAGGTTTCAAAAATACCTAAAGAGATCTTCTTATTATTCTCTTCAGCATTCCTCTTAGCAGTTATGGGCTTGAGCTATGCAGGTGCAAATCTAAAGACTTAAAGGCCTAGATAAATAAATCTCCCACGTTGAACAGTGAGAAAACCCTCGCTTCCTATTGGCCGAAAGAGGTCTTTTTTTAGTTTTGTGAATTGAGCATTCTGGTGAGGACACATGGAAAACTATGATTGGTTCAACCAAGAGTTTGAGTTGGGAATTCTTTTATTCTGCGACAATTCAGTCCGTCAGTAAATTTGGAATTCCTTCGTGGCGACAATTCAGTACGTCTCAATTTTGGAATTCAAGACAATTTAGGAAAACTATACCGTTACTATGTTAGGAAACTAAACCGTGCCATTGTTGGAAATCTAATAGTGTATATAAAGGCTCAAGTACAACACCATCAAGTATCAGAAACAATTGTGAAGATTTCAGACATGACAATCAATCAAAAACAACTCACTAAGTTTCAAAAAGAAACATGCAGGATTGCTAGAAGCTTGAGACTCTCTTTGTTACTCAACAAGTCCTTCTATGTCGCCCTAAGATCTATCAGACTTCAGCATAACAATATTTACAAAGAAAAATATTCTTCTCTAATCCAACAAAGAAGATTAGAGATGGAGATAAACCGAAGAGAAAGGGTGAAAAAAACCATTGGAAACATTGCCTTAAAAAACCAACAGAAGGAGAAGATGTTCGGGGGGAAAAAAGTGCAGAAACGTATAATTCAACGGTGTCGTACAAACAGAATGAAACTGCTTAGGAGGAAAAAAATAAAAGGTAAATCTTCTCAGTCTTATAACAATTGATATACATGTATTATTTATGTTGAAACTAACTATCCATATTCACTTTAGCTGAACCAGAAATTGAACCCTCTGAACCCAACAAAAGAAGAAAACCTTTTGTTTTCAATTACATGCTAAATGGTAAGATCTATAGCTCATGTGAAGACACCTAAGTTGTGATTTTCCTTCCTATTATTTTATGCTACTAATTTGCACTATTATATTTTTGCTAAATCATCCAGACCATGAAAGAAGCCGAAGCTGGCGATTCTTATTTGGACGCAGAATTCCCATATACAAGTTTGTTTCTTTTTCCTTTTTTTAAAACTGTTCTTTTTTTTCCATTCTTACTAACCACTGTTGTATGCTTCTTAATTGAAATAGTGATGGACCTGACAAAGCATAATATCGGTGGTCCAACAACTGTATGTCGTCATTGCCAAGCAATTATGTGGGATGAAGAAAGATGCAACAAAAGAGATAAGAAAAGTTTACCTGAATTCAACATGTGTTGCATGAAAGGAACTGTAAAATTACCTCTCCTCAAAGATACACCTGTGTTTCTTAAAAACCTATTGCAATATACAAATGGTGGATCAAGACCAGCAAAATTCAGAAAAAATATTAGAGCGTATAATTCCATGTTTGCATCTACCTCGATTGGTGCCAAAATAAAGAATCATCAGAACGATGGTTCTGCTCCATGGGTATTTACAATGTATGGTCAAAATCATCACAGAATGGGTTCTTTGTTAGCTTTGGATGGTCAGCCACCTGCCTTTCTCCAGCTGTATGTCTACGATACTGAGAACGAAGTACAAAATAGGAAGAATGCTATTTCCAAAAGAAAAGAAGATAAGGAGAAAAAAGATACCGAAGGCGATCCTGAAATGGAAAAAGTAGACGACTACGAGGTAGAAACCACAAACTCATTGGACGGCTCTATTATAAAAGGATTGATAAAAATGTTAGACAAGAACAACAGTCTTTGCAAAATGGAATTGCTTTCAAGTAAACATAAATGGAGTACCTAAAGCAAATGTAAACTGCAACATGATACATAAGAGAAGTAAGCAAGGTAAGCGTTGGAAATATTAGCCCATAAATCTTTCAGTAAGCTCACTGCAAGAGTCAGCTTGATCTCTATGAGTATGACTGTGCCATTGAAAAGAAACACCTTTCACAACACAGATGCCACTCATAAGTCATAAGCAAGATCAAATAACTACATTGGACAAAAGAAGGAGCCTCACAAGTCATAACCAATATTTCATTTACACCCACTATTTTATTTGTCTACTGTAAGATCAGAGAGTGAAGATATGTCATGAAGCATACACGAGCCTTTTTGAGAAAGTTAAGAACAGTTGGACATTTTCGATAGTATTCTGAAGAGATTGAAAGTGGCAAGAAGGAGATTTTGTTTCGAAAAAGCTAAAGAGAATGCTTGTCCCTATAGTCTCCAGTTCGCATTTACTGACGGACCATTTTTATAGAAAGGCACAAACAACCCACCCACTCCCCTTACTTTTTTAAGTTTGTTGGATTCTAGAATCAAATGTCTTAAGAATGTCTTCTGAAGTTTAAATTAGTGATACAACAAAACGAATACTGGATTTTGATCCAAGTCTCATGCTTGTCACAACCTTATTTCAAATCTTGAAATGTTTGTTATGGAAAAGAGTAAAGCAAACAGTAAATGAGACCAAGTGATCACAAATGAAGCAGATTCTTCAATATGTTTTAAGTACAGGTGAACAACCCGCCATCTCTTGACTAGCTAGCTGATGGATGCCTACCAGATTAAACATTAGATAGCTAATGGATGCGTCATAATTTGTTCCTGAGGGGGTATGCGTCCGCGTGGCCCCTGCCAATCTTGCATAAACAAAACTTATCAAGTGTTCCAGAAAAACTGGTCTATGAATAGTTCATCTGTTCCAGGCAAAATAAATAAATAGATGCTTTATCGTGTCATTAACCGGAAACTGTTGCATTCTTTTCAAAGATGAACACAACTAGCTAACTCTTTCCGCAGCACAGCTTCGACCAACCAAACAGGCAAATGTAGCATTGTCAGCTACTTTCAGCTTTTCTTGTAACATGTTTCGCTATAGTTCCAAAGCCTCTTGATCCTGCCCATTTTGTGCATTTCTATTTTATCTCCTTAAAAATCCTAGTAGCCTCTTCTTTGAATGCCCTCGACACAAACGTTTCCTTACAACTACAGTAACAATATTATTCTTTTTTGATAGAGTTAAATCCAATATCATTTCTATTTTATCTCCTTAAGTGCATTTGCTGCTCATGATGGAATGACAAACAATAGAAAAATTATGATGGGGGAGCAGTCTCATTATCAGAGAAGCCATGACCCAAATGCTGACCAGTCCAAAAAAAAAAAAATCAAAAAAATTTGGACCATTTCTCGATTTGTGCGTGTCATCCTTGCGCAGGGGCCATGCTAATCTTCTCTGTATCGTTCCAATTTTATCGGATGTCCCCGAAGGGACGAGCTGAAGTGGAAGCTCAGGCAATTTAAACCAATCTCTGTTTTGTTAACAAGACAATGTGGGACTATATCAATAGATACACACAAAACGAGCTAGTCACAGTTTCCGTGTTCCTTTTCTGGGGCGGTTAAGAGTTGGAATCTCTACAGTCATAAGTTCTATGGCTCTGATACAATCTTTCCAAGATCCTTGCATAATCCTCAATGTTTATGGGCATAGATTTGTAGTTGTGTGTATGACGATATTTTGTCTTTCTATTACTTAAAACTTAGTACAGTATGCTTTTTTTTTTTTTCTTTACGATATAGTGGAATAAATTTGGTAAGTGTAGAACTAGTTACGTGAGTACATACTACATAGTCTATGTGAAGTTAGGTTCACTTGCCGCCACAAGCAGGTGTTTAGAAATACTGAAATAGGGTGTGGTGTTGTTCGGCTTGCGAATACAACTGAATGGATTTTAATGCTTGGAACTGGCAGCTTCCAGATGCAAATTGACAGCCCAAGCAGATTTGTAGTCGGAGGAAATGGATATTAAAAGACAACTGGTAAAGGTTTTTGAAGCTAACTTCGGCTAAACATAAAATGCTGCTGCTCTTAAAATCTCAAAAGGAGATGATTAGGATGCTGGAGTACTAGGGTATGAGCAACTACAGCAGGGGCATTAAAATCAACTACAACTAAAAGAGTGTCATGAATTGCTTGAGCTCTTTCTCTACTTTTTCTTTTTAGCATTTTCATGTAGAAAGTATTTCTGAGCATGACTAGTCACTCGAGTTGGAATTCTCGACTTTAGGGTGAATCATGAGATACTCCTCTGGTCACCGTTGCGAATTCCAAAAACAACATACGTACAAACCAAATTATTTAGCATCATAACGAAACAAAAAGAATTCGATATACCTGAGTTCTTCAGCCTAAGCATCTCTCCTTTTGCGAATTTGGTTGTCATCTAAACGCAAGCACCACAAGACTGAACAGAAAATATCAACAAGAGCAAGGCAGTCGACAACAATGGATGAAAAATAACTAATAACTCAAGATAGGGCTAACAAATTTCGTAGCCAGCAGCAGTTGTAAAATTTGGGCTTGAAATATTGGCAGGGGCAGCGCGAACGCGTTCCCCCTCAGGAACAAATTATGACATAGACTCTCCCTCAGTGGGGAGATCTTAGGCGAGCGCCCTTCCAAAGTGCAATGGAAGTCACCAACCTAGGCCATGATCCTTCATGATCAACCATAGACCCGTATAGGTAAGTATGTCTTCATGTCACATTTCAAGCTTCTCTTATAGGATCCTTTTCGTTATCTGTTTTGCTATGTAATAGATGTGGGACTAGGACTATTATCATCTTTCTAACACGTACAGCGCCCAAAGGCATTATGTCTAGGGTTTCAGAAACTAGAGGAGTTTTTTGCTTCATATAAGTCAGATATCAAAGAGTTGATATTGATGCATATATGCTGACGGGAAGGACCACTACTTGACTACGGGAAAAGAAAATAAAAACCTAACTCGGCTGCCACACACACTGCAAAAGACTAGAAATAAAGAAGCAACAATGTCCAGCATTCCGGAAGATCTCTATCTTCAAATCCTTATAAGGCTACCAGTGAAATCCACGTTTGTATGCAAGTGCGTCTGCAAAAATTGGTTAGATCTAATTTCTAATCATCTGTTTTTCAAGATGCATCTTGATCTGAATATCCAAAAGAAGAACTATAATTACATCTTTTGATGCGAATGGTTCATCTGACTTTATGCACTCCATAAGTTATGCTTCGTTACCGGAAGTAGCGTCTACGAATGGATTTCATGATGGTGTTGTTAAAATGGAGTACCCATTCAATTCTGCATCTGAAAGTTTGGTTGAATTGAGAAGTTCATGTAACGGTTTGGTTTGCTTAGTTTATGGTGATCGTTTCACCGACTTCATCTTATGTCTTTGGAATCCAGCCACCAATGAGTTCAAGGAACTTCCCGAACCACCGTGTGCAGATTCGGAAGGCAGTGAGAACTGGAATACGAAGAGTAATATCTGTGCTTTAGGTTATGATTACAAGATGGATGATTACAAGTTGGTGAAAGTCGAAGGCAAGAGTGGATGAAGGGATGGTTTAGTCTGTGTTTACACGCTGGGATCAAATTCCTGGAATTGCATTCAGTGACGGAGGCACACAGGGACAAATGGGGTCCCTAGACCCCACTTGTTTTTCCAACTCAGTGCTAAATAGCTCGTTTTTTTGGAAATTTTGGTAACTTGTGGGGGAAAATAAGATGGCACAGTTGGTATTTTTGCCCGACATAGGGTTAAATAGGTAGACTTTTGAAAGAGGCTTTTGGTTTGACACCTCCACATAGACGTCTTGGCTCCGTCACTGATTGTATTCAGACTATCCCCTATAGGTTTACTTATAGTAGAGGATCTAGGGTAATTATTAGTGGAGATCTTCATTGGTTAGTCTATACCTCGACCAAATCCACGGCTATCGTCTCCATGGACATGAGCAACGAGAAATTTAAAGAATTGCAACTACCAGAACAACCTTTCGAAATGAAGCAGTTACACACTATGGGATAATGGGAGGAGTGTCTATGTCTACTTTTTAATGATAATAAAAACGTTCAGTTTGATGTATGGGTGATGCAGGAGTATGGAGTTCAAGATTCTTGGTCTAAACATTTTTCCATTACCCTCAAATCGGTTGCGAGTTATTCCTTTGTGAGTCTGATGTGGGTTTTCAAGACTGGTAAAATTCTACTTAAGATTTTTAGTTACTTAGTTCTATATGACCCGAGGAATGCAAGTAGTCTGACATGGATGAGCAAGAACCGAAAAATGTGGGTGACCAAAGCTGAGAACTATGTTGAAAGCTTGGTTTTACTGAATTCTGGTACTTATGTGGGCAGATAGAAAACTAGAGGCGCCATGATGAAGAAACATGAAGTACACGCGGAGGAGTACACGTTGAGATCAAATTCCTGGAATTGCATTCAGACTATCCCCTATAGGTTTATTTATATTAGAGGATCTGGGGTAATTATTAGTGGATCTCTTCATTGGTTAGTCTATACCTCGACCAAATCCACGGCTATCGTCTCCTTGGACATGAGAAACGAGAAATTAAAGAATTGCAACTACCAGAACAACCTTTCGAAAAGAAGCAGTTACACACTATGGGATAATGGGAGGAGTGTCTATGTCTACTTTTTAATGATGATAAAAACGTTCAGTTTGATGTATGGGTGATGCAGGAGTATGGAGTTCAAGATTCTTGGTCTAAACATTTTTCCATTACCCTCAAATCGGTTGCGAGTTATTCCTTTGTGAGTCTGATGTGGGTTTTCAAGACTGGTAAAATTCTACTTAAGATTTTTAGTTACTTAGTTCTATATGACCCGAGGAATGCAAGTAGTCTGACATGGATGAGCAAGAACCGAAAAATGTGGGTGACCAAAGCTGAGAACTATGTTGAAAGCTTGGTTTTACTGAATTCTGGTACTTATGTGGGCAGATAGAAAACTAGAGGCGCCATGATGAAGAAACATGAAGTACACGCGGAGGAGTACAAGTTGAGATCAAATTCCTGGAATTGCATTCAGACTATCCCCTATAGGTTTATTTATATTAGAGGATCTGGGGTAATTATTAGTGTATCTCTTCATTGGTTAGTCTATACCTCGACCAAATCCACGGCTATCGTCTCCTTGGACATGAGCAACGAGAAATCAAAGAATTGCAACTACCAGAAAAACCTTTCGAAAAGAAGCAGTTACACACTATGGGATAATGGGAGGAGTGTCTATGTCTACTTTTTAATGATGATAAAAACGTTCAGTTTGATGTATGGGTGATGCAGGAGTATGGAGTTCAAGATTCTTGGTCTAAACATTTTTCCATTACCCTCAAATCGGTTGCGAGTTATTCCTTTGCGAGCCTGATGTGGGTTTTCAAGACAGGTAAAATTCTACTTAATATTTCTAGTTACTTAGTTCTATATGACCCGAGGAATGCAAGTAGTCTGACATGGATGAGCAAGAACCGAAAAATGTGGGTGATCGAAGCTGAGAACTATGTTGAAAGCTTGGTTTCACTGAATTCTGGTACTTATGTGGGCATATAGAAAACTAGATGCGCCATGATGAAGAAACATGAAGTACATGCGGAGGAGAAAACGCTGGGATCAAATTCCTGGAATTGCATTCATACTATCCCCTATAGGTTTATTTATATTAGAGGATCTGGGGTAATTATTAGTGGATCTCTTCATTGGTTAGTCTATACCTCGACCAAATCCACGGCTATCGTCTCCATGGACATGAGCAACGAAAAATTAAAGAATTGCAACTACCAGAACAACCTTTCGAAAAGAAGCAGTTACACACTATGGGATAATGGGAGGAGTGTCTATGTCTACTTTTTAATGATGATAAAAACGTTCATTTGATGTATGGGTGATGCAGGAGTATGGAGTTCAAGATTCTTGGTCTAAACATTTTTCCATTACCCTCAAATCGGTTGCGAGTTATTCCTTTGCGAGCCTGATGTGGGTTTTCAAGACTGGTAAAATTCTACTTAATATTTCTAGTTACTTATTTCTATATGACCCGAGGAATGCAAGTAGTCTGACATGGATGAGCAAGAACCGAAAAATGTGGGTGATCGAAGCTGAGAACTATGTTGAAAGCTTGGTTTCACTGAATTCTGGTACTTATGTGGGCATATAGAAAACTAGATGCGCCATGATGAAGAAACATGAAGTACATGCGGAGGAGTAAACGCTGGGATCAAATTCCTGGAATTGCATTCATACTATCCCCTAAAGGTTTATTTATATTAGAGGATCTGGGGTAATTATTAGTGGATCTCTTCATTGGTTAGTCTATACCTCGACCAAATCCACGGCTATCGTCTCCTTGGACATGAGCAACGAAAAATTAAAGAATTGCAACTACCAGAACAACCTTTCGAAAAGAAGCAGTTACACACTATGGGATAATGGGAGGAGTGTCTATGTCTACTTTTTAATGATGATAAAAACGTTCAATTTGATGTATGGGTGATGCAGGAGTATGGAGTTCAAGATTCTTGGTCTAAACATTTTTCCATTACCCTCAAATCGGTTGCGAGTTATTACTTTGCGAGCCTGATGTGGGTTTTCAAGACTGGTAAAATTCTACTTAATATTTCTAGTTACTTAGTTCTATATGACCCGAGGAATGCAAGTAGTCTGACATGGATGAGCAATAACCGAAAAATGTGGGTGATCGAAGCTGAGAACTATGTTGAAAGCTTGGTTTCACTGAATTCTGGTACTTATGTGGGCATATAGAAAACTAGATGTGCCATGATGAAGAAACATGAAGTACATGCGGAGGAGTAAACGCTGGGATCAAATTCCTGGAATTGCATTCATACTATCCCCTATAGGTTTATTTATATTAGAGGATCTGGGGTAATTATTAGTGGATCTCTTCATTGGTTAGTCTATACCTCGACCAAATCCACGGCTATCGTCTCCTTGGACATGAGCAACGAAAAATTAAAGAATTGCAACTACCAGAACAACCTTTCGAAAAGAAGCAGTTACACACTATGGGATAATGGGAGGAGTGTCTATGTCTACTTTTTAATGATGATAAAAACGTTCAATTTGATGTATGGGTGATGCAGGAGTATGGAGTTCAAGATTCTTGGTCTAAACATTTTTCCATTACCCTCAAATCGGTTGCGAGTTATTACTTTGCGAGCCTGATGTGGGTTTTCAAGACTGGTAAAATTCTACTTAATATTTCTAGTTACTTAGTTCTATATGACCCGAGGAATGCAAGTAGTCTGACATGGATGAGCAATAACCGAAAAATGTGGGTGATCGAAGCTGAGAACTATGTTGAAAGCTTGGTTTCACTGAATTCTGGTACTTATGTGGGCAGATAGAAAACTAGAGGCGCCATGATGAAGAAACATGAAGTACACGCGGAGGAGTACACGTTGGGATCAAATTCCTGGAATTGCATTAAGACTATCCCCTATAGGTTTATTTATATTAGAGGATCTGGGGTAATTATTAGTGTATCTCTTCATTGGTTAGTCTATACCTCGACCAAATCCACGACTATCCTCTCCTTGGACATGAGCGACGAGAAATTTAAAGAATTGCAACTACCAGAACAACCTTTCGAAAAGAAGCAGTTACACACTATGGGACAATGGGAGGAGTGTCTATGTCTACTTTTTAATGATGATAAAAACGTTCAGTTTGATGTATGGGTGATGTAGGAGTATGGAGTTCAAGATACTTGGTCTAAACATTTTTCCATTACCCTCAAATCGGTTGCCAGTTATTCCTTTGCGAGTCTGATGTGGGTTTTCAAGACTGGTAAAATTCTACTTAAGATTTCTAGTTACTTAGTTCTATATGACCCGAGGAATACAAGTAGTCTGACATGGATGAGAAAGAACCGAAAAATGTGGGTGACCGAAGCTGAGAACTATGTTGAAAGCTTGGTTTCACTGAATTCTGGTACTTATGTGGGCAGATAGGAAAGTAGAGGCGCCATGATGAAGAAATATGAAGTAAACGCGGAGGAGTACACGATGGGATCAAATTCCTAGAATTGCATTCAAACTATCCCCTATAGGTTTACTTATAGTAGAGGATCTGGGGTAATTATTAGTGGAGCTCTTCATTGGTTAGTCTATACCTAGACCAAATCTACGGCTATCGTCTCCTTGGACATGGGCGACGAGAAATTTAAAGAATTACAACTACCAGGACAACCTTTCGAAAAGAAGCAGTTATACACTATGGGAGAATGGGAGGAGTGTATATCTCTACTTTTTATTGATGATAAAAACGTTCAGTTTTATGTATGGGTGATGCAGGAGTATGGAGTTCAAGATTCTTGGTCTAAACATTTTTCCATTACCCTCAAATCGGTTGCGAGTTATTCCTTTGTGAGTTTTCAAGACTGGTAAAATTCTACTTAAGATTTCTAGTTACTTAGTTCTATATGACTCGAGGAATGCAACTAGTGTGACATGGATAAGAAAGAACCGAAAAATGTGGGTGACCGAAGCTGAGAACTATGTTGAAAGCTTGGTTTCACTGAATTCTGGTACTTATGTGGGCAGATAGAAAACTAGAGGCGCCATGATGAAGAAACATGAAGTAAACGCGGAGGAGTACACGTTGGAATCAAATTCCTGGAATTGCATTCAGACTATCCCCTATAGGTTTACTTATAGTAGAGGATCTGGGGTAATTATTAGTGGAGCTCTTCATTGGTTAGTATATACCTCGACCAAATCCACCGCTATCATTTCCTTGGACATGAGCGATGAGAAATTTAAAGAATTGCAACTACCAAAACAACCTTTCGAAAAGAAGCGGTTACACATTATGGGAGAATGGGAGGAGTGTCTATGTCTACTTTTTAATGATGATAAAAACGTTCAGTTTGATGTATGGGTGATGCAGGAGTATGGAGTTCAAGATTCTTGGTCTAAATATTTTCCCATTACCCTCAAATCGGTTGCGAGTTATTCCTTTGCGAGTATGATGTGGGTTTTCAAGACTGGTAAAATTCTACTTAAGATTTCTAGTTACTTAGTTCTATATGACCCGAGGAATGCAAGTAGTCTGACCTGGATGAGCAAGAACCGAAAAGTGCGGGTGACCGAAGCTGAGAACTATGTTGAAATCTTGGTTTCACTAAATTCTGGTACTTATGTGGGCAGATAGATAACTAGAGGCACCATGATGAAGAAACATGAAGTAAACGCGGAGGAGTACACGCTGGAATCAAATTCTTGGAATTGCATTCAGACTATCCCCTATAGGTTTACTTATAGTAGCGGATCTGGGGTAATTATTAGTGGATCTCTTCATTGGTTAGTCTATACCTCGACCAAATCCACGGCTATCGTCTTCTTGGACATGAGCGACGAGAAATTTAAAGAATTGCAACTACCAGAACAACCATTCGAAAATAAGCAGTTATACACTACGGGAGAATGGGAGGAGTATCTATGTCTACTTTTTAATGATGATAAAAACTTTCAGTTTGATGTATGGGTGATGCAGGAGTATGGAGTTCAAGATTCTTGGTCTAAATATTTTCCCATTACCCTCAAATCGGTTGCGAGTTATTCCTTTGCGAGTCTGATGTGGGTTTTCAAGACTGGTAAAATTCTACTTAAGATTTCTAGTTACTTAGTTCTATATGACCCGAGGATTGCAAGTAGTCTGACCTGGATGAGCAAGAACCGAAAAATGCGGGTGACCGAAGCTGAGAACTATGTTGAAATCTTGGTTTCACTAAATTCTGGTACTTATGTGGGCAGATAGATAACTAGAGGCACCATGATGAAGAAACATGAAGTAAACGCGGAGGAGTACACGCTGGAATCAAATTCTTGGAATTGCATTCAGACTATCCCCTATAGGTTTACTTATAGTAGCGGATCTGGGGTAATTATTAGTGGATCTCTTCATTGGTTAGTCTCTACCTCGACCAAATACACGGCTATCGTTTCCTTGAACATGAGGGACGAGAAATTTAAAGAATTGCAGCTACCAGAACAACCTTTCGAAAAGAAGCAGTTACACACTATGGGAGAATGGGAGGAGTGTCTATGTCTACTTTTTAATGATGATAAAAACGTTCAGTTTGATGTATGGGTGATGCAGGAGTATGGAGTTCAAGATTCTTGGTCTAAACATTTTTCCATTACCCTCAAATTGGTTGCGAGTTGTTCCTTTGTGAGTCTGATGTGGGTTTTCAAGACTGGTAAAATTCTACTTAAGATTTCTAGTTACTTAGTTCTATATGACCCGAGGAATGCAAGTAATCTGACATGGATTAGCAAGAACCGAAAAATGTGGGTGACCGAAGCTGAGAACTATGTTGAAAGCTTGGTTTCACTGAATTCTGGTACTTATGTGGGCAGATAGAAAACTAGAGGCGCCATGATGAAGAAACATGAAGTAAACGGGGAGGAGTACACGCTGGAATCAAATTCCTGGAATTACATTCAGACTATCCTCTATAGGCTTACTTATAGTAGAGGATCTAGGGTAATTATTAGTGGAGCTCTTCATTGGTTAGTCTATACCTCGAACCAATCCACGACTATCGTTTCCTTGAACATGAGCGACGACAAATTTAAAGAATTGCAGCTACCAGAACAACCTTTCGAAAAGAAGCAGTTACACACTATGGGAGAATGAGAGGAGTGTCTATGTATACTTTTTAATGATGATAAAAATGTTCAGTTTGATGTATGGGTGATGCAGAAGTATGGAGTTCAAGATTCTTGGTCTAAACATTTTTCCATTATCCTTAAATCGGTTGAGAGTTGTTCCTTTGTAAGTATGATGTGAGATTTCAAGACTGGTAAAATTCTACTTTAGATTTCTAGTTACTTAGTTCTATATGACCCGAGGAATGCAAGTAGTCTTACATGGATGAGCAAGAACCGAAAAATGTGGGTGACCGAAGGTGAGAACGATGTTGAAAGCTTGGTTTTACTGAATTCTGGTACTTATGTGGGCAGATAGAAAACTAGAGGCGCCATGATGAAGAAACATGAAGTACACGCGGAGGAGTACACGCTGGGATTAAATTGCTGGAATTGCATTTAGACTATCCCCTATAGGTTTACTTATAGTAGAGGATCTGGGGTAATTATTAGTGGATATCTTCATTGGTTAGTCTATACCTCGACCATATCCTCGTCATCAGTTTCATTTGTGTCCCTGTTTTTAGGAGGAATACGATTATGAGGTTTGACTGATGCTTTTGCCTTATCTCTGGAGAACTGTTTATTTCTCTTCAACAGAAGATCTCTAAACTGTCTTGTGATCATCGAGACTGATTTGTCAAGATCTTCATCTGATGAATCGGCCTCAGAGTGATCATCTTCATAGATATACACATTTTTACTTTTATCAATTAATTTTGTGTCTTTCAGTTCTTTGAACGCAACATCCCTGTTAGACTTGGATGTATGCTCAGGATCAAAGATTTTTAGTTTCCCAAACAAAATATTTCTGGAGAGGGTATCAAGGTTATTTCCCCCAACGACGGCATGCTTCTTAGAATCGTATTTAGATGACAGCGATCTGAGAATTTTCATCACAATGCCCTTTTCAGGAATAGTCTTACCCAATGCAAAAGGTGCATTAACAATTTCATACACTTTGTGATTAAACTCATCAAATGAATCTTCATCTGCCATATGAAGGTTTTCCCAATCCGAATTTAGGTTTTGAAGCCTGGATTACTTTTCACTGGTATTTCCTTCAAATACGGTTTCTAAGATATCCCACGCGTCTTTAGACCTAGTGAAATTTGACACATGGTGATGAAGATTTGGGGTAATGGCATGTATGATGGCATTCAAACCGTCAGACTTTTTCTTTGCAACAAGTATCTCAGCAGCATCGTATTAGCCAATATTCTTTGGAACAGTAGCATTACCTATTGCCACAACGGGAGCATCATGGCCATTAACAACATATACCCATTATTGAAAATCACGCGATTGAAGAAAATCTCGCATAGCAATTTCCACCATAAGTAGTTTGAGCCATCGAAGACTGGTGGTACGTTAATAGAGATAGCACCTCTGTCCATAGAGTCAGATTGCTACAAACACAGACTTTTAAGGTCTTGAACGTGTTTGCCTGCTCTGATACCAATTGAAAATGCGGGGGTCTAAGAACCTCACCCAATATTTCGATTAGTAATATGTATGGACTAACTCTAATATACTTTTTAAGAGAATCAACTAGACAGTCAGACTCAATCTTAATAATAAGTATATTGAGGAGTTAATATCTCAATCTATTGATTTAATACTCAAGCAAATAGAAATATGCGAGTCTAAATAAAATCAAGAGAGATAAACTTGGATGGTACCAAAGACCAATATCCAAGGATCAATCAATTTCCAATCAACAACCAAAAGTTGGATTTCACAATTGATCAATACAATGCATAACCTATGATATTTCAATTATATAACAAAATATAATGCGGAATAGAAATAACACAGACACCAGAAATTTTGTTAACGTGGAAGCCACAAATGCAGAAAAATCCAGGGACCTAGTCAAGATCGAACACCACTGTATTAAGCCGCTACAGACTCTAGCCTTCTACAAATTAACTTCAGTCTGGACTGTAGTTGAACCCTACTCAATCTCACACTGATTCAAGGTACAGTTGTGCTCCTTACGTCTCTGATCCCAGCAGGATGCTACACATTTGATTCCCTTAGATGATCTCACCCACAACCAAGGGTTGCTGCGACCCAAAGTCGAAGACTTTAATAAACAAATATGTATCACACAGAAAAGTCTACGGTAATAGATAAATCTTTCTCCCACAGATTAACCTATTCCGTATTTTGATAGAAATCAAGGTGAACATGAACCAATCGATAACCCGGACTTATATTCCCGAAGAACAGCCTTGAATTATCAATCACCTCAAAATAATCTTAATCGTATGGTAGAGAAACAAGATATTGCGGAATCACAAACGATGAGACGAAGATGTTTGTGATTTTTTTTATCTTTCCCTATCGGAGATATAATCTCAAGTAAATCTTACAATTGAACTCGTACGATAGAAAATGGCAAGATCAGATCGCTCAACTACAATAGAAGTAGTTTACTCTGGCTTCACAATCCCAATTAAGTCTTTAAGTCGTTAACCTACAGGGTATCGAGAAGAAACCTAAGGTTAAAGGAGAATGGACTCTAGCTAAACAAACTAGTATCACATATGAGGTGTGGGGATTAGTTTTTCCAATTGCTAGAGTTATCTGGTGGGCCCGGAAGATATTATATTTAAATGCAAAATGGTCCCCGGCAGCAGCGCCAAAAACTTGGTGGGCCCGGGAAAGCGTGAAAAATTAAAGTGAAATGAAACGCGGGCCTACAGTAATACCGCAAGTGCACGATCGTCAGTTGTAGCTCGTGCAAGTACGGGTCGATCCACAGAGACTGGGTGTGTTTTGTAGTGTTTAGCTATTTTGGGCTCTAAAATGCTATTGGGCCTTGAAATGGACTATGGTCTTAAGGTTGAGAACATGAAAATATGGTCTATTGGTCTCAAAACCTTATGTTGGGCTTATGAACTCTTAGCCTAACCCAAGAAGTAAATGTGGACTGGGCCCTTAACCTACTAAACTTTTAAACAATAAACTGGGCTTGGGCCTCAGTTAATAGAACTCTAGCTGGACCTCAGACTTGGAGTTGGGCTTGACTAGGCTTGGACTGAACTGGGCCTCAGAGGCTTTTGGGAGCTAGGCCTCAGTTATGTACACAGTATACTGGGCTTAACTTCACCCAATGATGAAATAGGCTTCAACTTTTGGTTCTAACCTGGGCTTGGTATTGAACTGAGAACTGAGCTTGGGCTTTTGGATTGCTGTGAGCCAAGCTCAGTTGCAGCAGCAGCAGCAGTGGAAGGAAAGCAGCAACAGCAGGGTTGCAAGGCAAGGAGAAAACAGTAGCAGGGGGAGACAAGGCAGCAGAACAAGGCAAGGAAGAAAGAAGAGATGGCAGTGAAGCAAAGACAATGCAATAAATAAAATGTAAAGAAGCAAAGACAATGAAGCAAAGAAGACTAACAAAATAGCAAAGAAAACAAAACAAAGAACATCAATGACAGTGGAGGAAAACAAAAGTAACAAGGAAACAATGGAGGAAATGGAACAAACCAAGGCTGTTTTAGCCAAGGGCAGTGGAGATGGTGAAGGTGAGCAACAACAAAAAATGAAAGGCAAAGTTGGGAGCCTAGGAATACTACTAGAGTGGGAAGAGAACTAGTTTGCTCACAGTCACTAGTGAGCGCTAGTTTCTCCCCAATGCTCAATCAACACAATGCTTCAAAGCTCTAACCTAGCATTCCACTTCTTGACAGTGAATTAAACCTAACATTGAACTAAACATAACATTAAACATTTACAGTGAACTAACATGGCACTAACATGAAATTAAAATTAAACATAATTAAAACATTGCATGAGATCAAATATCCTAAACATCAGACAAAACAGGGGTATAAGCTAAATAGGGCATGGAACTGGAGTTTAGATTAAAATTAAACTAGCATAAACCTAATTGCACTAACAGTTGAAAATTAAATCAAAATTAAACTTGCTAAACACAAAATTAAAACCTAAATTGAACTGTTGGAATTGAAATTGACATTAACAGAACTTCACAGTCCTGGACACTGGCTAGTCCAGCATAAGTTCACATCACACCCACAGTCCCAATTTATAGTTTACAAGAGAAGTCCCCAAAAGCCCCAAAACAGTGTAATTAGGGTTTGGTGAAAAATTGGAATTAGTTTTACCTAATCACTGATGATTGCTTCTGACTTCGACCCACGCCTCTAATTGTTCTCCTGATGTTATCCACGCCTCCAATTGCAACTCTATTTCACCTAATTTGTCAATTTCACCTCTAGGGTTCCTGACATGGGAGAGGCGTGAAATTGAGTGATTAGGAGGACATAGAGTTGGTGAAAGGGGAAGTAATGATGTGGGTTAGGGTTGTTGAGTGATTTGAGAGCTCGTATTGAGCTGGTGGTGGTGGCAGATGGAGTGGGTGGTGGTGATGGCGGACATGGGTTTTTCTCTGCAGACGGTGAGGGAGGAGGTGGAGGAGAAGAGGTCGATGGATTTAGGTTTAGGGATCGTTTGTTTTGGGGATATTAGGTACTAGGGTGTTGTGCGGGATCATCAATTCGATGTCCAGCGACTCTGAGCTGCGGGATGCGAAGATGGTTGTAGATCTAACGGTGAGATGAGAGATGAATCGCTGCGGCCGTTGGATTTTGAAACACAACAAAGTCAACGGTGTTAGATGATGTTAGGTACTGTAGTGTAGATCGTGAGTATCTAATTTTGATGCACAGGCATAGAAGCGATCGTTGGATTCAACTACAATCTAATCTGAAGGCTTGGAATTTAAGAGCTGTGGTGTTTGGCAGAGACTTCAGATTTTGATGCTCTATAAATGAGCGACCGTAGGATGATGAGTTGGATCCAATCAGACGGATGAGAATGGAGGCGGTTTTGGTTATAGAAAATGGGTTTGGGTAAGGGTTTTGGTCCTTGGGTATGCCAAGCCCATATCTTCTTTAAGAGAAATTCTTTCTTCTTGAGCCCATTTCTAGTCTTTTGGGCTTATGCGCACCATTCTTCGCGGCTTCCTTGCGTAATTTCTTCCGGCTTTTCACTACTCTTCAGCTCTTTTCTGCTCCGCAAGTCATCCAGACTTTATTTATTACCTAAAAATGCAAAATTAAGTAAGAAAAATATTTATTCTTGAAAACAATGAAAATACAGAATATGGGATAAAATGTAGAATTACTGCACAAAAGATGAGTTAAATGCCAACAAAAAGGGATAGATATATACATTATTTGGCACTCATCAAATGCCCCCAAACCTGAATTTTACTTGTCCTCAAGTAAAACAAAACGAAGGAAATCCTACCTATACCACTGTCGCTGGTCTCTCGAATGCATTTAGCGTATGCACTAAGCCTTTTAAACCACTAAGTGTCCCTAGTGGACGAGTGAAGTCTCGTGAAGGTTTGCTTAGAACGTACCTACAAAGTTCTAGGTCAAAATATAAGCTCAGATTCCATCAAATGTGACATGTGCAAAACAGTTTAAGCTCACAGCAAAATGGAGATGTCAATCTAGCTATCAAAGGCACAATCCTAGCACTGATAACAAAAAAAAGACATGTGATAAGAGTGTAAAGTGTATCTACACATGTGTAAAGAAAGATCGGATGTTATGACTACTAATCACCAAGAGATAGTTTCTCAGGCTAAGAACCAAGGTCGAAATCTAGCTAGCTGTCCGGACTTTACGAGAATTGTGAATGAGTTGGAGGTATTTCACAATTACTCGTGTTGTACATCAATGGCATACACCCTTCCTTGCTTATTACAAAGAAACAACAAAATGACTATTTACATGACTCTTATTTACATTGACTACTCTCTTTTTATTTTTGGAACAAGAGAGAATGGAATTGATAAATACTTGATTTTTTTTGTATTTTTCTGATTTTTTTTTTTTTTTTTTTTTTGAAGAACTAAGAAACACTTTTGATACATATACAAAAGGAAACAAAAGATTACATGACACTTTGCAAGAGGTAGCCCTTTTTGATGCACCCAGTTAAATTCGATGGTTGTTTTTCTTAATGTAACCTCCACCTTCTATCCCAACCAACCAAAGAACAAGCTAGTCAAGTTTCGTTCAGTATTATAAAGTGATTGGCAATCGTAACTTCCTATCAAACTCCTTGAAGATCGAGGCCATACATGTATTGGTAGATCGTGCGCGTGCAAATTTCTTATCACTATGTGAATTGTGCTAGATCAGGGTGCCTAAATATCTAGACTAAGACTCCTAATAATTACATATTTGCACAAGAGTCAACATTTCAAGGTAAATGAGCTCCATTTTTATGATTTTTTAATTTTTTAATTTTTTATTTTGATTTTTCAATTTTTTTGGAATTTTTCAATTTTTTCAAAAAGAAGAAGGAGTTCGTTTTCAATTATGGAAAATTATCATGGTATCTACTCTATACCCCCAAACCTAAACTAAACATTGTCCTCAATGTTTCAAAATATGAAAAGAATTAAAATGCAACATATGGAAAGGGACATGCTGAGTAGAGTAAAAGGAGAGAGAATACCCGATTTCGGCGAAAGCAGAATTAAAACTCCGTTATTCAAGGCAAAAAATCCAACATATTTCAGCCGAGATCATATTGGATTAGCAAAATATATACAAAAGGAACAAAAGGGTTTTTAAGAAATTTTATCTACTGGATTATATACAAAAATTCACCATACACTAACAATCTAAAGAGTTGAGGATCAACCCAAAAGAAAAAGTGTAGAGACATAGAAAGTTTCAAAACACTAAAATTGGACTTAAATGGGAGTGAGAGTGAAAAACCGAATGAATCACCCCTAAACCAAAATTTTTCAACAGGTTCACTTTTAAGCACAAAATCTAACAATTTTAGGGGTGCAGGATTCACAAGGTCTAACTGAAAATGGACTTTGTTCGGGATGGGCAAAGAAAAGCATTCCAATTGTGGCTCTTTAAAAGTGTTATATTTTGAAACAAAATAGTCCAAGAGGACTTGGGAGGCACACAGTTCCAATCCTAGATTAGGAATTTTCAGAAAAATTGGTTTGACAATATGGGTACAAACCAAATCTAGGTTGGGTGGAAGGCCATCAGATTGTGACTTAGGTAGAAGAATAGGCATATCATTATCAATCAAATCAAAATCTCCTAACTCATCTACACATGTCACATCATGCTCACAATCATCAATCAAATTGGCAAGATCACAATCAGAATCCTCAACATCATTAACAGATTGATTCTCGTGTATCGGCACATCAGGGGAAACATCACATGGAATACTAGAAGAAATATCATGCATTAAGGTCGGGGCAGAGAAGCCTAATGTATTTGAACCCAAAGGTTCCATAACATTTTCAGTATAGACATGTTCTTCTAACATAACATCATAATCATCATCATCATCATGATAGGGATTTTGCAATCTAGGATAATTTTCAATCCTAAGGTCGGAGCTATTACAAGAATAAAACTCTAATTCATGGGGGTGACTCATATCATGTGGTGTTGTTCCTGTTTCCCTAACGGATTCCCATTGATGGGTTTTCTCTGCAATCTCGGGTAAAAAATTCCATGCATCATCCACAGATTTATCAATAAACTCACCATTACACATAGACTCAACCATGGTTCGAGATTTAAAGTCTAGTCCCTCATAGAGGATGACGACAAGTCTCCACTTGTCAAATCCATGGTACGGACATTCGCTCAACAAATCATTAAAACGTTCAAAATAGTGAAAAACAGTTTCCTCATCCAATTGGACAAAACAATTGATACTTTGACGAATAGCGATGGTCCTATGATGTGGAAAGAATTTTTTGAAAAATAGATCTGTGAGTTGGTCCCAAGTGTTGATTGATTGTGGTCTCAAACCGTAAAACCATGTTTTGGCCCTTTCCTTTAAAGAAAATGTAAACAAACGCAATTTCAGAGAGTCTTGGGACATATGATCAGGTTGCATAGTCCGACAAATTTGTTCGAACTCTCTTACATGAGTATAGGGGTTCTCAGAATCGAACCCTCGAAATATAGGAAGTATTTGTATCATGCTTGCATTTATTTTAAAAGGGTTATTGGTTTGAGGTAATACAATACATGATAATGGAATTTTTATTGACGGATACATGTATTCATGGAGAGCACGAGGTTGGCCCATATTGAAAAGACACAAAGCCCACTATTTGGTTTTAATGGGTTTTCAAAAATTTGGTTTTTTATGGGAAAATTTTGGTTTTGATGGGATATATTTGAAAAAGAAAATTTGGTTTAAAAATGGGAGCAAAGTAGAAATTTGGTTTTAAAATTGGGAGCAAAAGAAAATTTTGGTTTTTTTTTTTTTGGTTTTTTTTTTTTTTTTTTTTTTTTTT